>NC_141050.1:13743400-13923400 GCF_041138505.1 Cibotium barometz | reverse complement strand
TATAGTCCGTTCATGCTTATGTATGGGCATCAATCCAGGGCACCTGTTGATGTCAGTCTTAACATTGAGCTTGATGCATCGAAGGATTTCTTGCATGATATGCATGAAATGCTGACCCAAGCTCAATGATGGCATCTAGAGTCTCATTCACTTTATCCACAAAAACAGAACCCCCAGAACTATCCTCAATCGTACTAGTCTCATCTTGTTTAGCACTAGGCCCAGGTTGAGGTTGATGCTCCTCATGCACTTCTTGGGATGTAAAAGTTGGATCCCTCATGTTTTGTTTAGAGGCATCTTAAGAACTAATGGATGCACTTTTAGTTCGCTTGTTTCGGATCTTTTTCCTCCTAGTGGTCTTTTTTCTATTGGACTGTAGGGTCTTGTCCACTAGATTTGTCTTTGCATCCCTAGTTCGAGGTGTCTCATCTGTTTGTATTTCGGCATTTCGTGTCTGTGATCTAGTCATGACTCTAAGTGGCACGACATCCTCATTCTCAGATGAAGGTGGTGATGGAACTGCTCCTACAAGGTTGAGTGAGACCTTTGGTTGAGAGGTGTCTTCCTCATGTGGTTTCAGTAGACAATCCTTTGGGAAGTGTTCTACACAACACCCTAGACAATACCTTTCAATAGGTGGAAACTGTCTATCAGGAATGCTGAAGATGGAGCACGGTTTTATGCTGATAGGGGACGCTCACCTCGATCTTTTGAGCCAGGAGTATTGGTTTATTTGAAAGTTCCTAAAGATTCTCAAACTTCATCAATAGGAAAGTGCTTAAAATTATCTCCTAGATATTGTGGTCCATTTCGAGTTATACGTCGGATTGGCATGGTTGTGTGTATGAACTAAAACTACCTCCACATGTCAAAGTTTATCCAGTCTTTCATGTCAGTAGACTGACAGAGAAGCTGAGAGGTGAGGATAACAAAGTTACTCCTCAAGAACTCGTTGAAGTCGAAGACTTATCCTATTTTCCACATGAACCTAAAAAGGTACTTGAATTTAGGGAAAGGAAACTTCATAGTCGCTTAATCTCTGAGGTTAAAATTAAGTGGAAAGACATAGAAATTGAGGATTCAACTTGGGAGGCAGTTGAGAACATTCAGCACAGGTCACCCTTGTTTTCATTGCAAGAGTGCAATGTTTTAAGAGAGGGAAAGTATGTTATGTGCACATTATACGTGCATATACTAGGAGGCTGACCCACCCTAGGCATGTGAGCATGGGAGCATGGGAACATGCTCTAGTGGGACAAGGGTTAGGTCTAACCTTGGGTTGAGGTTAGGGTCAGGCAACCAAGGGTTACACATAGAAATGGAGAGTTGAGTCACTTGAGGGCCCTCCTATATAATAGGGGCATGGGGCACTCTCAAGGGATGTTATCTTGTGTAGACCATTGTATCTACTCTCTTTCCATTTCATGCTAGAGCTATGTGCTATTGGATTGAAGTCATATCTCTTAGTGGTATGGAACACCAAGGTTAGGTATGTGGTACTTTATTGTATTGATGTGTGTACCCTTGGGCTCCGGCCGGGGGGGGGGGGGGGGAGGTGGGTGGATGAGTATATGCCTTTGTTTTATGCATGTTTATGCATAGTTAATAGCTAGAGAGATCTTTAGGGTTTAACAGTGGTATCAGAGCAGTCTCTAATTAATTTTTGATTTTTTTTCTCCTCTAGGTTTTCTCTCATTATTCTAAAATTTTAACATTTTTTAAGTAATTTTAACATTTACTAAGCAAAAAATGTTATTTTTTGAATTGTTTTGGTGGCCTATACATTGGGAATGTTAATATGGTAGTCGAAAAGCGGTGGGTCTCGACTTGTTGGATGGACGTATCGACGTTGCGAGGAAATTCCCGTGAGTGAAAAAGCTATTTTTCTCTATTTTTATTATTAAAATAAGCATTTTACAGATTTTTTACCAAAATACCGCACATGGTATTTGTGGATATTTTTTTTAAAAAGGATTCCCCTATATCTCGATAAATTTAGGAATTTTCTCCTTATTTTTAGGATATTGTTTGAGCATGAAGTGGTAATTTTAGGCATTTTTAATGTGTTTTTACGAGTTTTTCCCACAAGCGTGTGGGTTGGAAAATATAATTTCCTACTAGAAATTAAAGAATTAAATTTCTCTGATGCATGTATGCACTGTTGGGTTCTTTCCCATGTGCACGGGGTTCTTTTTCTCTCCTCCGTCAAGATTTTCTTCTCTTTCCTCTTTTCTACGTGGGAACCTCTTATGAGGAGATTTTTTACTATTATTTATTATAATTGAAGTAGAAGAAAAACGATGAAGAAGTGGAAGAAGAAATTGATGGAGAAGGGGAACGTGGTGGAGGAGCTTGACTCTCCCCGCTCCCCTCTCCCACTCCAAATCACACATCGCATGGGGGAGTTTTTTTCCCATCCGCGGCTGTTTTCCCCCCCCACGATTCAACATTTTTTTAAAATAAAAAAGCTTTACAATGCTTTTGATTAAAGCTTCTTCTTTTTTTTAAAGAGAATTTAAATTTTTTCTTTTCTAAGATTTTTTTTTTTAAAATCTCTTGAGACCTTTCATTTTTTGAATTCTGGAATTCTTTGACCTTCTAAATTTTGAGTTTTCTTTATCTCTTCATTTTTTTCTCAACCCTTGACTTTCTGTATTCCGGGATGACCTTTTGGGTTTCGAAATTTTTTTTACCATTCCTATTCTAATGCGTTCGGGTGTATTAAAATTTTTGAAACATTTTCGAAAATTTGTGGAAAATTAGACAAAAGTTATTTCAAATTTTTGGAATATCCGGGTTTGGTGACCGGCATGTGGTGTGTCCATTCGGGCACCCATGACCGTTCAAATTCCTTAAAAAATCTATTTTTTGCCCACAAAATTAGTAAATCCATTGAAATTACAAATTTTGATTGGATTTGAGAATTGTTGGGCAAAATTGAAAATTTTCAGATCGATGGGATTCTCGAGGTAATTTCATTTTATAACTACCAAAAATTAGGAAAATTCTAGATATTGGTTTTGAAATCCTAGAAATTGGTATTTTTGAAATATCATTTATATTTTGGTAAATTTCATTCCTAAAAGTTTCTGGAAAATTTTAGATTTAGAGTGCCATAGGAGGATAGAATTTGGTGGAGTTCAAAATTAGAAAATTTTGAAACCCTTGAAAATTAGAAAAATTTAGAAAAAAATCATGATAAATTTTGTTTCTCAAGAATTTATTATTTTCGAGGGTTATTTGGTATTGTAGTACGTTATCACGTGCTCACATTATATAGATGCAGGTTATTCGGATATTATTAATGTGATTATGCCTTGTATTAATAGTTATTTTTGTTTGGATTGATTCTAGACGGTGTTTTCGTGATTTTTTGCCATTGTTTAGCCACCAAATGCTAATTAAAGCATTTTTTCTTATGTGTAATCGATTCTAGTGAATTAATTTGCTAGAGAATTTGGTCAAGGGTGGTCAAAGGGAAGTGTAAATCGTGATTTTTAGAGATCATTATTACCATGGCTCATATTGACTTCTCAGTCAATGATAACGTCGATGAGATGTGTGATCATGCCGACTCAGGAAGGGAAGATCTTAAATTCCAAGTTGAAGAAGAGGAGGCTATTGGAAAGAGTGAATTTATGGAAGTGACATAGCATCTAGAAGCAACTATTGCCAAATGCAATGACGAGATGGAGTCGCTGAAGATGTAGATTTTGACTCTACAAAAGGCTCTTTTAGCGGTGTCTCCTACTCCTACCAGAACAGTTGCTCCATCTTTTGCACCAAATGTGTACGACGGGTGAGAAAAAAGAGGACTCAAGAATGTGTAGATGCATGGCTCAATAGGTGGACTACACATTTTGCCTTTCATACATTCACACATGTGCAAAAGCTGCAGATGGCGCAAGGATTATTGAAGGGGAAGGCATTAACTTGGTGGAAGGATCTCAAAGATGATTCCATTCCTACCACTTGGCATAATTTTGAAGAAGCTTTCAAAAAAGAGTTTGTCCAACCAGAGGATGGATTCGAAATAATTACCAAGCTTGTAAAAAATATCATGGGAAATCAGTATTTTGATAATTATGTGCAAAAATTTAGACAATTGGCTGCCAAAGCCAAGTTAGATGATCATACCTTGTGTGGGATTTTCATCAATGTTCTAGCTCATGACTAAGAAATGTAAGGTCAAAACAGTTGAGGGAGCTATTCAGGAAGCTCAGGTTTTTCATAAGACTATGGCGGTGTGTAACACTTCAAAACCATCGTCTAATGAAAGGAAATCCACGTTCACTTTTTCAAATAGTGGACAAAAAAGAAAGTTGGTTTTCACCAAAACTAAAAAATTTTGACGCCTACAAGAAGTAGAAATTTGTAAATAAGGATAACATCACATGTTTCAAATGCAAGGAAACAGGCCACATGAAGAAATTATGTCCTTTGAATGGAGCTACAACACCTTCGGTGCTTAGGCAAAAGGCGGCACCGAAGAAGTTTATACCAAAGAAATTTATGCCATTACAGAACTTCAAGGTAAATTTTCTCAAGTCAATATTATGCATCTTGAAGAAAGCCAATGTTCAAACTATACTTTTAGTAAAGACGTTTTTGGTCCAAATGAATTATTTTGTGTTTATGGATCAATAAAAAGACATCATGTTCATATTTTGTTTGACCCTGGTAGTACTCACAATTTTATTTACAACGTTGTGGTACAGAGGATGAAGCTCGAAACCACACATAATGATCACATGTACAAGGTCAGGATGGCTGGAGGACAAGTCCAATTCTAGGACAAGAAGGTGTCAAAACTACCATTAGACATCCAATTGTACTCAGATAGACTTGAATTTCATGTCATGAGCTTGGGTCATGTAGACATTATTTTAGGGATGGAATGGTTTCATCAAAAAAATAAGGATTTTTCTGTTGATTAGGTCAAACATTTGATATCTTTCCATCACAATGGAAACCTTGTTACTCTTAAGGGAAACATTGTTGTACCTAAGGAAACTTTTATTACTAAGCTTGAGTTAATGGAAAATCTTTTTAACCTATGAACTTTTCCAATTGGCTATGGATCAAAGCGGATATCATTAGATCCGTATTACAGAGGAAGATGTTCCTAAAACAGCTTTTAGGACTCGTTATGGCCAGTATGAATTTTTATATTACCTTTTGGTCTCACTAATGCACCAGCAAATTTCCAACAGATGATGAATGATTTATTTCGGGATCTATTAGGAAAATGTGTGGTGGTTTTCTTAGATGATATTTTGATATACAATAAAACTTTAGCTAAGTATGAGGATCATCTTAAAGAGGCTCTAGGAAGGCTTGGGAAGGAGAAACTACATTGTAAATTATCTAACTGTGATTTCTTCAAGAAGGATATGTTATACTTGGGTCATAAAATCTCTCAAGATGGCTTAAGTATAGATTTGGATCGGATTCAAAAGGTTTTGGAATGGCCAGTTCCGTGTATGGTCAAGCAGTTAAGATCTTTCTTAGGTTTCATGGTATTTCTTCGAAAATCTATCAAGGATTATGCAAAGCTAACAGTGCCTTTTACCAACCTTCTTGTTAAGGGTAAAAATAAGAAGTCCAAATGTCTCATTAAGTGGAATGAGAAGCTACACCAAATCTCTCATTGAGTGGAATGAGAAGATTTAAGGAACTTTCGATACTTTGAAAAATAAAGTTCGAGATGCCACCTGTGTTAGGCTTGCCAGATCCTAGTAGGACTTACATTGTTGAGACTAATGCTAGTGATTTTGAGGTAGGTGGAGCTTTGTTCTAGGATGGGAAGTCTATGGCCTTTGAGATTAAGAAACTCAATGATGCATAGACTAGGTACCTATTTCAGAAGGAAGAGCTGTATGCGATCATTTATGCTTTAAAGGCATGGAGACAGTATCACCACGGGTCTCAGTTTATGGTCTTGATATATCACCAGTCTTTGCAGTTCATTTGTGATCAACCGAGCTTGAAAGGTAGAAAGGCCATATGGGCTGAGTTGATGCAGGATTTTGATTTCATGATTAAATACAAGAAAGGTAGCTTAAATCGCATTGCTGATGCGTTGAGTCAAATTGGTGAAGTTAACAAACTTAGCTTCACGAAAATTATTTCTAGCTTGTACGATTCACAGAGGGGAAAATGCAGTACATATATTTTCTTTGGAAAATATTAGAATTTGGCAAAATCAGGGTCCAACTCTGAGGTAGATCAAAACCTGGTGAATGATAGAAAAGCCAACCAATTTTTATTCAGAATTGTCTTTTTTTCTGAAATGATAAGGTTTGCGTGCCAGATGTGCCGAAAATTAAAGTGAGGATCCTATTTGAGTGCCACAATGCACCATCAACTGGACATCTTGGCATACAGCGTACCTTGGCTTTGGTTAGAAGGACATTTTATTGGCAAAAAATGAAGGATTTCGTTCAGAATTATGTGGTCAAGTGTCATGAGTATCAGATTAATAAGGTAGAGCACCTTAAATCTATTGGGTTATTACATCATTTGGATATTCCGTCTCGAAAGTGGAAAAGTATTTCCATGTATTTCATTACGAGACTTCCACGTACCAATAGGGGTCACGATGCCATTTGGTTAGTCATGGATAGATTAACAAAGATGGCTAGGTTTTTACCCACAAAGACAACGGTTAAAGCGTCAAAATTGGCTTACCAATTTGTCGAGCAACTGTTTAGACTGCATGGTCTACCTTCTGATATTGTCAGAAATAGGGACTCTAAGTTCACGGCTCATTTTTAACAGGAAGTTTTCAAGAAATTGGAAACTACTTTGAGTATGAGTTCCTCTGATCACCTGCAGTCTGATGGCAAACAGAGCGTATGAATCAAATTGTAGAGGATGTGCTTCATGCATATTTCTCTAAAAAACCATCGAGTTGGAAAAAATATCTTCCAATAATGGAATTTGCCTATAATAGTCCTAAGCATTCGGCTACTGGTTATAGTTCGTTTCATGCTTATGTATGGGTATCAACCCAGGGCACCTGTTGATGTCGGTCTTAAGGACATTTCTTGATGCATCATGGATGTCTTGTGTGATATGCAAGAAATGTTGACCCAAGCTCAGGATTCTATCAGGAGTGCTTAGGATAAAGCATAGTTTTATGCTGATAGGAGACGCTCACCTCGGTCTTTTGAGCCAAGCACATTGGTTTATTTGAAAGTTCCTAAAGATTCTCAGACTTTGTCAACAGGAAAGTGCTCAAAATTATCTCCCATATATTGTGCTCCATTTCGAGTTATATGTCAGATTGGCACGACTGTGTATGAGCTAAAACTACCTCCACATGATGCCAGAGTTCATCCAAGAAACTTCATAGTCACTTAATCCCTGAGGTTAAAATTAAGTGGAAAGATAGGGAAATTGAGGATTCGACTTGGGAAGCAATTGAGAACATTCAGCACAGGTTACCCTTCTTTTCATTGCAAGAGTGCAATGTTTTGAGAGAGGGGAAGTATGTTATGTGCACATTATATGTGCATATACTAGGCTAGGCATGTGAACATGGGAGCATGGGAACATGCTCTAGTGGGGCAAGGGTTAGGTCTAACATTGGGTTGAGGTTAGGGTCAAGCAACCAAGGGTCACACATGGAAATGGAGAGTCAAGAGTCACACTTCAGGGCCCTCCTATATAATAGGGCATGGGGAACTCTCAAGGGATGTTCTCTTGTGTAGACCATTGTATCTACTCTCTTGCCATTTCATGCTAGAGCTATGTGCTGTTGGATTGAAGTCATATCTCTTGGTGGTATGGGAAATCAAGGTTAGGTATGTGATACTTCACTGTATTGATGTGTGCACCCTTGGGCTTGGGGGTGGTTGGGTGGATGAGTATATGCCTTTGTTTTCTACATGTTTATGCATGGTTAATAGCTAGAGAGATCTTTAGGGTTTTAACATCTTCTTTGGCAATTGTGGCACCACTACTAGAAACATGATTTTTTGTGGGCATTGTAATAGTAGGCCTTGCACCCAAGTGTAATCTAGATGTATTGGTTACCTCGCTAGATGCGGCAACTTGTGTGACATGCCCACATCCTATGATACTACAATATCCTCTGGGTTTTTTATGAAGCCCTTGGATTGTAAATGCGTCCATGGAAGCATTTTGTGAGGGGTTGAGATGACAAGAGTGAGGGGAGGGAGAGGCTTGAGGGGCATGTGAGGCACTTGTGAGGGGCGATTTGAGGAAAAGAGAGCACGAGGGGCATGTGAAGCACAATTTAAGGAGATCATAAGGGGCGTGTGAGGGGCAATTTGAGGGAGAGAGATCATAAGGGGCGTGTTGGCCATGAGAGAGCAAGTTCAGGGAGCGGGGTGACGAGTTTAAGAAGCTGTTAGATAGGCTATCTAACGACGACTTCCATTGTCTCACAGCAGGCGCAGGTGTGTTGCATGCGTAACACACTGTGCTACCATGTGTATTGCCCAAACACATGGGAGTGCCATGTTGACGCCACATGTAATGCCCGCATTCGAGCATTACATGTGGTACATACTCATTGGTGCCACGTGTAATGCTCGAGCACAAACTTACACATGGCACCAATCAATCTATGTGCCACGTGTAGCACGAGCATGGCATTACACATGGCACCAATTAGTATATGTGCCACGTGTAATGCCCGAGCACAACAGCACTACATGTGGCACCAATCACTATGTGTTATATGTAATGCCCAAGAAAGGCATTGCATGTGGCACTAATTAGTATGTGCCACATGTAGTGCCCAAGAACAGCATTACACGTGGCACATACTCACAAGTATGTGCCACTTGTAATGTCCTTACGTGGGCATTATAGATGGTGTGCCACATTTTATACCCGTGTTTAGGCATTACACATGGCATGGCCACACCATGCCATGTGTAATCCATTACACGTAGCCATGCCACATGTATTGCCCAAACTCAGGCATTACACGTGGTATGTGCCACATGTAATGCCCATATTCAGGCATTACACATGGCATGCCACGTGTACTACACGTGTAGGGGTAGTATACGTGGTGCACCACATGTACATGTACATACATACATACATACATACATACATACATACATATATATATATGTATGTATGTATGTATGTATGTATGTATACATATATATGTATGTATGTATGTATATATATACATACATATATGTATGTAAACATACATATGTATGTATGTATGTATGTATACATATATATATATGTGTGTGTGTGTGTGTGTGTGTGTGTGTGTATGTATGTATGTATGTATGTATATACATATATGTATACATATATATATACATATGTCCAAAGAAAGTTGAAGGAGCTTGCCGACCCGCATTCGCAGTCGGGCATTTCTAAAACTTTGTACGTTTTAAATATAGCATTACCCAAAGAAGTACTAAAGCCTATTTAGTCCTAATTATTCTCATAACCAATGTTTTCACTTTGATTTCATTCAATCTCCTGTTTTTTTGGTATATTCACGTGGGAATGGAAGAGATTCTGGCAGATCATGTTCACCATGAAATCAGATCTCGATTCTCCTGGCCCTAGGGCCAAGCTTCCAAGAACAAATATACATCATCTTAAACACACACACACACATATACATATATATATATATATATATGTATATATATACATATATGTATATATATGTCAAAAAGGTTATCAAGGTCATGGAGATTCCTAGGCAATATAATGGTGATATTACATTTGAGTTCCCACCAACCATGGGATCATGTGCAAGAATAGACTCCATGGAGCATAAGTATAATCCCCACTGGTGGTCAAAGCCGTAAACCTCCAACATTGCCTTCCTTGAAGTGTGTCACAAAAAGGAAGCCATTGCCTATGTAGTTTGAAGTGTGTGAATGAGCTTTGTCCATGCTTAAAGAACCATAAGATCTCAAGCACGTCACATTTTACTGGAAGGATGCTAAAGGCATCGACCCACTAGGCGAGGAGTGCAGAGCAATTCATCTTGAAAGCTCCTTTGCCATTATTGCTAAGTGATGGTGATGTGCATTGCCACATGAAATTTGTACATCTATTATGTGATTGCCTTCGATAAGACAATGAGCCGATTAATGATACACATTGGTGTCCACCATCAACAAGATCGCAATGCCATGACAAGAAAGTTACAAATGTGTGTGTAAAAAGAAACCATGATGGTGGAAACAATGCTAGTGCAAGAAGTTGGTTCCTCACATTTCATTAGGGAACAAGATTTCATCAACATTGCAGAGGAGATGGGACGATGACTAGTGGAAGACAGCTAGTAAATTAAATTGGTTAGACAGTTATGTTTTTATAAATGAGTTATAAAAACCTAGATAAGTGAAGATATCTACTCAAAGAGGCACTTACCTTTTGTAAGACGGTGCTCCAAACATATAAAGCAGTCTTACCTTGTACATGCTTGCTTAAGACTAGTAATATAGGCCATACCATTTTTAAGTTTTGTCTATCTACTGTGAAAACTAGTCACTTATGTGTATAAGTCATTTTTGAAAATAAGCAATAGACAGTCATTCCCTTTGTAAGATTCCTCCCTCCAGCTTTTGAGATGTAAAGGTGTAGGTACCTCCCCTTTAGTCTCTTGTAATCATTCCCCCTCAGAAATGGGAAAAAAACTTGTTTTACCCTGTTTTGGCCTAGAGAGAGAGAATGTTCTAGAGAGAGATAATACAAATTTGAGATATTTTTGGATACAAAAATTCTCCTGAGATCTAAAATGAATTCCCCTGAAATAGAAGTTCAAAATGAACTTTCCTAGGAATTAATTGAATATGTGTATAAGAGACCTTAGCCTAGGGGTCTACATTTTCAAAAAAAATGGATTAAGGTCCAAAGCAGGTTCCAAAGGGCCAATAGGATTAATCCAAGTGTTGGGATGACAAAAATGCAAAGAATAAAATAAAATACCCCAAAAATGAGTAAATGCTCACATAAGATGAAGAGTTGGCTGTGAGTACAGGGTTTATTAACTAAAAATTAAGGTATATTAGTTAAAAAAAAAGGATATTTTGGTAAAATGATGCATTTTTTACACCTCAATAAGGAGGGAAATCCACTTGAGGTAGGCACCTTTTTTATCATCATTGCTTGACATTTTTAATTCAAAAAAATCAAGATACTTTCTCTCCTCTCTCCTCTCTCCTGATGCAAACTGGATAAAAAAGGGAGCCAAACTGGTCTCAAACTTGTCGAAATTGGATCAAACTAAAGCTCGAAGCCTCTAGAACCCAGTTGGACTTGGTTAGTGGCCTCCCTCATCTATAAAAAGACCCTCATTCCTTTGTATTTTCATCTTTAAGTAATACCATGCCACTATTATCTCTAAATTATCATATTTATATTATTCTTCTATTTTGCCTCTTAAGCTTCTCTATTCTCCATCCACTCTTGGAGATTACCCTCCCCCTCTTGGTGGCCACCAAGGACTTTCTTGTGGGCTTCACTTCTAGCCAAAGAATCAAGCTAAATTCAAAGGTAAACCTAATTTAATGGGTTTTTTTCAATTCTCTCAATGATTTTCTTCTTCTCAACCCCTCTAATTCTTGAGAAGCTTTCAATTGAATGGTTTTCTCCTGAAATCAAGCTCTCCAATGATTCATAATGCTTAAATGTTTTAATGCTAATTTTTATGCTTAATAATACATGCTTTTTGTTAATCAATCTGTCTTTTGGAAAGATTAACCATCTTTATGGTTAGGTCCTTGGTAGAAGGATGGTTCTCATTCATAATTTCATTATCTTAAACTAATCTCTAGGATTGACAAGCTAGAGAAAAGGATTAGTTATTTTTATGATTTTTAATCTAGTAAAAATGATGATTAAGTCTTGATTATGAGTAAGAAAAATCATATTAATTCATTCTAAATTGAAAGAGGGTTATGCTAACATTTTTAGAAATGAGAAATGGTTATTTTAGAATAATCAAGAGATTTATTCATAATTATACTTATAATTATGATTATAATTATGTTATGTATGCATAATTTAATTTTTTTCTAAAAGAAGAGTTCCTATCATATTTTCATTACAAGTTTTCATTTTAAAATTAGAATGTTGAACATTTCTAGTATATGCACCAAAGCTCTGGCAAAATTTTTCAGAAAAGAGATAAATCTTATTTTTATGCATAATTTTAAATAATTCAAAAAGAGGAATTCCTATCATATTCTAGGTAGAGATATTTTTATACAAAAAGAATGATTTTTATCATTTTTATCATTTTTATGGAAAATACTTTTATAGTATTTATGCATATTTATTTAATTAGAGAAAAGATAAATTTTTGATATATTTATTTAAAAGAGGAATTTCCATGATATTCTAGATTCAAACATTTAAATGTTAAAATAGGAATTTTTGGCATATTTCAAAATATGAGTATTTTTATTTATTTATCAAAAGTGGAATTTTGAGTATTATCATTTTATGGGAATAAATTTATGCGAAATAAATTTTATGCAAAAAGAGGAGTTTTGAGCATTATTCAGTTGTCAGAAAAAGTAAAGAAGGGTATGCACAAATTTTCTAGAATCATTCAATTTATGAGAATTATGGAAATGATTCATTTAAATAATTTGATTAGTGTTTATACTGAAAGAAGAAATATGGGTATAATTGATTTTGTAAATCCCATGAATCTTTTATTCAAAAAGAAGAATATTGAGTATATCTTATTTTGAGAAATTTGAGAAAGAATGTGAAAATATTCATCGGGAAAACTTGGATAATTCTTAATTAGAAAAGGAATTTTGAATACTTTTAACCTTTGGAAATTCGAAGTATACGTCTAGATTCTTGGAAGATAGAATCTTGGAGTACTTTCTAAACGAGAAAAGGACTTCACAGAAAAAGACCAGAAACACGCTTAGTAAATGAAATGAAATCACAATACGTGAATGCTCTTCCTGATTTTTTACTATAAATTTCTAATAAAGTTCATTTTTCCTTTTTAAACCTTCAACAACACTCCAATACTCAGATTCAATAGAATCGAGAAAAAGTTATCTTTAACTAAGCCAAGCAGTTGGTAAAAACTTAAAAAAAAGTTCTATCAGTATCGAGAGTAGAGTAACTGTACTTTCAACCTAAGTTGAATGGATGTAAAATGATGTGATATGATGTGACGTGATGTGATGTGGATCTGGATAGATGTAAATGGATGTGACGTGATGTGATGTGGATCTAGATAGATGTAAATGGATGTGACATGATGTGATGTGGATCTGGATAGATGTGAATGGATGTGACATGATGTGATGTGGATCTGGATAGATGTGAATGGATGTGAATGGATGTGAATGAATGTGAATGGATGTGAATGGATGTGAATGAATATGAATGGATGTGATATGATGAGAATGGATCTGAATGGATGTGAATGGATGTGTTATGATCTGAGTGGATGTGAATGGATGTGTTATGATCTGAGTGGATGTGAAATGATGTGAATGGATGTAGGACGATGTGAATGGATGTGATTGGATGTGGAATGATGTGAATGGATGTAGGATGATGTGAATGGATATAGAATGATGCGAATGGATGTGGGATGATGCAATGTGAATAGACATGAATGGATGAGGAATGATGTGATGTGAATTAATGTAGAAGAATGTCAAATAATGAGAAATGACGTGGAACGATGTGGAAAGATAAGAGTTCCTTGGAAACTGTATTTGTATATAAAATCTATTTTTAAAAGACTGTTTTATGTCAAGAATGTTGGGGAAGCATTTTGACTATCTTCTCGACTAAGGTCGTGAGAGGACCTAAGTGAAAAGGTTGCAAAAACAGCTGACGGAGAGTCAATGAAGGACGTCTCGTGTCGCAAGGTCGACCGAGGTCTTGACCAGCCTCGGTTCGATTAAAATGGTGAACTTACGATCCGGTGAATGAGGGACCAAGGAAGCGGCGGCCTATGAGTGAAGTGCTAGTTGACCTGCGCGAAGAGCCTAGAGGGTGCTGACCATACGGTGCTCGGGCTCTGGGGGTCGTCGAAAATATCCACTCGTGCATCGAGGAAGAAAATGAGTTGGAGTTGTTTTCTGAACATTGGCATGGATCTGGTTGATTGACCTTGCTGGTCTCCAACCGGATGAGTTCATGACCCTTTTATATGGATCTTGTTGATTAATCTAGTTGATCTTCAACGGAGAGCCCATCTGGATTTTTTATGTGATTATATTCCCAGGTACTATGAGCTAGGAAATATTGAAAAGGCCCCTGAGTGAGCAGGTGGTGAGCGTTCTGGTTGCCAATGATGCCATAGGTACACCGATGAATGAATGATTGAAAATTGGACTTCAAGCTAGATATTTTGGAGGATTATAATCAGTGATACTATGGTTTCATTAAAAGTTTGCTTTAAAGATAGCCGAATCTCTGAAAGGCAATTTCATATTGGGTGTGTAAGTGGGTGTGTAAGTGGTATGTCTAAAATGTATTTTGCATGAATCTAGCTAGGGGACCTGGGAACTCTTTTCCCTGGTACCAAGGACAAAACATAACCAAATTTCTAAATGGATCCTATCAATACACTGGTTGGGCGGTTAGCTAACCCATGGGATTGCATAGGGTTTGGCTAGACTGATGGATTCCTAAAATAAGATTCAATTCTATCATCTAAATTATGATAGTTGAAGTAAATTACGGATAATCCTTGTTCTATGGAAAAGAATCAATGACTGTCCCTCTTAACGAGGAAAAAAACGTCTTTATGATCCAAGTGCAAGTTCCTCCCTTGATCCGGCCATGTGACCTACGGGTTCAGTCAAAATGAAGAAGGGTAAATTAAGGCTCTTAACTACGTTAGAATAAATTTTCCCAAAGGAATCGCCTATGCCTTCTGGGCGAGGGAAGTTTTTCCAGGTTTGGTTTTGGGAGAACCGAGGGATTAATCTCTTGTCCCCAGACATCCGTGGGCGAGGTCCCGAGTGGGAGTCTCTGCCCTGCGCATGAAGTTGCTACTTCCGTTGCTAGCACTCCTGAACTCGATGCACAGTTGGGGTAGGGAGTTGGGGTAGGGATCTTTCAGCTACTGCTGGTATCATAGCGAATTAGTTGAAATTGATAAACCAAGAAGCAAGAAATGTCAAACATTTATGAGTTACCAGTAAAAGTTTGTAATTGTGTGATGAAATTCATACACATTGATATTCAGAATGAAGATTCAAAAATTGGGAATTGGGTCTTCAGATGGAAGTACCACAATTGTGTGGAATCCCTGACTTGCTTGAGGTCTAGATATGATGGTATTTACCTTATAGCTCCAAGGACCATGATTACCCATATATACCATGGGTATAATTGCAGCTCTTTACTGACAATATATACGAGTGAATCTAAGAACTTGAAGTTATAAGCAAAAATGCTATCCCAAATGATGAATTCGAATGTTAGTTGATATGATTTTAGAATTTTGGTTGAGCATTGATGAATTGATTTGGATTCTAATTGAAAGATGATGATTTTCAAATTCTGGTTGAAAGAAGATAAGTTGAATAAAGCCACAATGAGGATGAATGGAGAGAATCCTAGTAATGATGTTAGTAACCTGGATGACAATTAAGACTTTCCAACATATCACTATGAGATTAGTGGATCGTGCTGACAGATTGTTTGTTGTCTATTCACCTAGTGGACCTAGTTAAGGAATGACAAATTGAGAACGTGTATAACTGAAATTTCCATGGAAAATGTTCAGATGGAATTTCTGGTATGATGGACCATTATTGTGTCAAGGATATGAATGAATTGATAATGAGTTCTGTATGTTCTTCTTGTAGAAGGGATCTTTATCCCAGGATTCTATGAGGGTTGACCAGACCTTAAGGAACCCCAGAATCAGTTGGATCTAAAGTTAGATTCGAATTATAAATAAAGTGGTCTTTTCACCTGAGCATCTTGGTTAAATTAGAAAAAGGGACTTAACAAGAATTTTCATATTGATAGGATCGTGGATCGAGGTTGTCGTGGTAGGAATGTTAACCCCCAACTCGATGAGGAAGAGCTTGCCCCAAATGTTCGTAAAACTCTTCATAGATCACAGCCTAGACCTTTCAAGGGTGAAGGGGGAAACTTGGGCGAGGCTATGGAGAAGTGGATCGAAGCAATGGAAGAATACTTCGATGTCACTAGATACAATGAGAAGAGTAAAATGGCTCTTGCAAGGCTCAAGATAGTAGAAACACCCAGAGTTACATGGAGAAACCACTGTGAGACAAACCATCTAGATCGAAACACCCAGACATGGAATGATCTCAAGATTTACCTTAGTAAGAGATTCTGACCTCCTGGCTTTTTGGAAACCAAGATGAACGAATTCTTAGAGTTAACAAGGGGAGCATATTGAAGAGTATCACCAAGAATTAGCTCTCCTCCTCAAATACTCACCACCACTGGATGAAGAACAGTTTATGCCCAGGTTCATTCGGGGAATGAACGAACCTTTGGATACCCTGGTAAAGAATGCCAAGCCAGTTTCCATGGCTAAAGCAGTACGGATGGCGAAGGATTTTGCCAATGCCTTTGTTGTGAAGGTTTTGCCAAAGCCAACACCATCATCTTTCAAAAGATTTCTAGCTCCGGAAGGTGATTCCAACTTTCTGCCTCTCCTAAGAGACAACAAGGTCAAACTCAGGATAGGGGAAGTTCCAGAATGGAAGAAAGGTCTTTTTTTCGAAACACAATCCCCTGGAATTCAACTTCAGAAGTTCCACCTTTGAACAAAGAAGTTAAATGCTTTAACAACAAGGATGCGAACTTCGCAGTATGGATTACCCAACTCCTTTTGGATCAAGGTTTTTGGAGCAGGGAAGTCAGGGACCAAGATTCCAGACTCCAACTCCTTCCTTCCAGAGTAATCAGGGTGCTTTTTGTCAAAATCAGGGAAACCCCAGAGGTAGACCCTCTAACCAACCCTTAGTTTCAATGCAAAGTAATGTAAGACCTCAAACTATGCACTGGGGAAATCAAAGAGAGAAGTTCCCAAACCAGCTATCCACTTCCAAGGTAGTAACGCTGGAGGTGATAGAAGAAAAATGAGATGAAAGAGATTATCCTCCAACTACGAGATGAGGACATCTCGCATTTTTTAAGTGGGGTAGGATGTAAGATTCCTCCCTCCAACTTTTGAGATGTAAAGGTGTAAGAACCTTCCCTTCAATCTCTTGTAATTATCCCCCCTCAGAAATAGAAAAAGATCTTGTTTTACCCTGTTTTGGCCTAGAGAGAGAGAATGTTCTAAAGAGAGGTAATACAAATTTGAGATATTTTTGGATACAAAAATTCTCTTGAGATCTAAAATGAATTCCCCTGAAATAGAAGTTCAAAATAAACTTTCCAATAAGCTAAGGGTCCAAAAATTGGATTAAGGTTCAAATAAGGTTCCAAAGGGCCAATAGGATTAATCCAATTGTTGGGAATAAAAGAAAATGCCGTAAAAATGAGTAAATGCTCACATAAGATGAAGAGTTGACTGAGTAGAGGGTTTATTAGTTAAAAATTAAGGTATATTAGTTAAAAAAATGGGATATTTTGGTAAAATGATGCATTTTTGACACCTCAAAGAGGGAAAGCCACTTGAGGAGGCGCCTTTTTTATCCTCATTGCTTGACATTTTCAATTCAAAAAAATTAAGATATTTTATCTCTCCTCTCTCCTAATGCAAACTGGATCAAAAAGGGAGCCAAACTAGATTTAAAAAATTAAGATATTTTATCTCTCCTCATGCAAACTGGATCAAAAAGGGAGCCAAATTGGTCCAAAACTTGTCCAAATTGGGTCAAACTAAAGCTGGAAGCCTCGAGAACCTAGTTGGACTTGGCTAGTGGCCACCCTCACCTATAAATAGACCCTCTGTGAGATCCCTCCGCCTCCTTCGCGCGCCGCGGACTCTCGGTAGCCGAACAATGGAAGCAGTCCCCTCATGTGCGGGGCGGGGTTTCTCACTCGGGGTCTCGCTCTCGAATGTCCGGGCACGAGACTAAGCTGGAGGTCACTCCAAAAACCGAAACTGGGAAAAATTCCCATGCTCGGAAAGCGGGGGCGATTTCGCCATTATGAATTATTTTTTTTTTAAAAACAAATTTTTCTAATGTGATCAATTCTAAGCTATCCTTCAACTGGATAAAACAAATAGAAGGAAACTATCACTGATATAATTTGATCATTTTAGTAAATTCAACGCTTTTTTCCTGATCCAGGTCAGGCACAGCCGTTGATCTACTTATTGAAAAATTTATCAGGAGATTATCTAACTACTTGAATCTTAGCGTAATCCTAAGATTTTAAAATTTGATTATTAAAACTCCACTGATTCCAGCCTAACCCCATCCGGCCCATCGGTTAGCCACCACCCTACCACTGGAATCGGTGGAACCAATTAAGTACTCACCCACCCATAATTGAATTGCCTTTCTTAACTTTAGCTTTAGAAAACAGATACGCACGCACTCCTCTTTATTAAAACTTTAATAAAAACAATCCTTGATAAACAATTTACGATTTATACATGTCATACTTCAAAATTTTCATTGAGTCCTTGTTTCTCAACAAAACAGTATCACTCTGGACTCTCCGTTGAGACCAGCAAGTCAACAACGAGATCCAGTGATAGATTATAAAAAAAAACATAGGTCCATCATATAATATCTTCCTCGACATACGCATGGATGTCCTCGGCAGCGCGAGCCCGTGCATCGCCTGGTCAGAACCCTCCAGGATCCTCCTTAGGTGTCCTGGCACTTCACTCAGGGACCGCTTCGTCGGCCCTCGTCCATCGTACCGGAAGCGCACCATTTTAACCATACCGAGGCTGGTCAAGACCTCGGCAAGCCTTGCCGCGTGAGCTGTCCCTCGAGCACTCCCCGCCAGCTGTTGCAACCGAACTTCCCTTAGATAAACATATATGCCAAATGCTCCCTCCGGCATTCTGGCGTAAGACAGTCTTTTAAGAAGGCAGGGTTTCTATGCAAGTTTACAGTTTTGATTTTTGTTTGAATACCATGAGTATATCATAAATCCCTAGATCCAATTTTCAATTCCAAACAGAATTCTTCAAATTCTGTTAACTTGATTCTTAGATCAAAGTCACAAGTCTTAACTTAGTTTTTGATTCGATGTGATTGAATACATTTTCCCTGAACTGGGCACATCGTCATTGATTGAAACTCACGAAGGAATTAGGTCTTGATCAATAATCTGAGTCCGAGTTTAGGTCTGAAAGGTTCTCTCTAAATTTATCTTCTCGAAAGGTACTATCTCAGTTTCTCTTTTTCTAAAATTTCCTACGATGAATATTTGTTTACAATTTCAAAACATGGATTTCTCGAGGAATATTCATTTACGTCGATCTCCGATTAAAATTTATCTTTTTTTTTATACCTCTATACATTAAAATCAATTTTTATAAAAGTAACACTTTTATAATAAAAATATATCTTTATACATACTCATATGCATAAAAATGATAAAAGTAACACTTTTGATATAAAAATTTAACCATTATGCATACTTCTATGCATGAAATAAAAATGATAAAAGTAACACTTTTGATATAAAAATTTATCCTTTATGCATACTTCTATGCTTGAAAATAAAAATGATAAAAATAACACTTTTGATATAAAAATTTATCCTTTATGCATACTTCTATGCATGAAAATAAAAATTGATAAAAATAACACTTTTGATATAAAAATTTATCCTTTATGCATATTTCTATGCATGAAAATAAAAATGGTAAAAGTAACACTTTTGATATAAAAATTTAACCATTATGCATACTTCTATGCATGAAATAAAAATGGTAAAAATAACTCTTTTGGTTTAAAAATTTATCCTTTATGCATACTTCTATGCATGAAAATAAAAATTGATAAAAATAACACTTTTGATATAAAAATTTATCCTTTATGCATACTTCTATGCATGAAAATAAACATTGATAAAAATAACACTTTTGATATAAAAATTTATCCTTTATGCTTACTTGTATGCATGAAAATAAAAATTGATAAAAATAACACTTTTGATATAAAAATTCATCCATTATGCATACTTTTATGCATGAAAATAAAAATGGTAAAAGTAACACTTTTGATATAAAAATTTAACCATTATGCATACTTCTATGCATGAAATAAAAATGGTAAAAATAACACTTTTGATATAAAAAATTATCCTTTATGCATACTTCTATGCATGAAAATAAAAATTGATAAAAATAACACTTTTAATATAAAAATTTATCCATTATGCATACTTTTATGCATGAAAATAAAAATGGTAAAAGTAACACTTTTGATATAAAAATTTAACCATTATGCATACTTCTATGCATGAAATAAAAATGGTAAAAATAACACTTTTGATATAAAAAATTATCCTTTATGCATGATATTAAAATTCAATTTCTCCATGATTATAATAAAATTCTTTCAATTAATCTAGGATGATAATTCCTAGAATATGGTAGGAAGTCCTCTTTTTATGCTTTGAATGGAATTATTTTATGCATAATTTTTATAAAAATTTTGCCATAGCTCTGCTACTATGACTGATAAATCTCAATTTTTTCTAAGGGATAAAGCTTATCATTAAGGAAATAATTAAAATGATCTCTAATTGGATCATAAATCCATAATGGATTGAATCATCAATATACATAAACTAAAAGTATAGAAAAAAGCCATTAATTTGGCCTCAAGCATAGCTTAATCTTGGGTTAAGGAAAAGCTTTATGAAAAGCTTGATTTGGATTGAGAATGGGTCATGAGTATGACCATTTCTTGAGTGAGAGAGAGAAATTACATAAAAATCATTAGAATTTAAACATAAATAGAAATTAACTTCAATAGCATTTATTACATTATGTAACTCTTCACTACTATTCAACAATTAACTTCAATAGCATTTAAAAAAAACATACCAATTAAGCTTCTCAAGCTTGAGAGGGATTGAGAAGAGAGAAACATTGAGAAATTATAGAAAAAATCAATATTCACTAATTACCTTACAAATTGCTTGATTCTTTGTTCACGGTAGAGGCCCCCAACCAATCAATTGGTTAAGTATGTTAATGGAGCCACTAATGGGGATTGAAGAAAGAGGGAAGCTCCAAAAACTAGTGAATTATTAAATGAATTCACATTTCTTGGCTTAGGTGGAGTAGAGTAACGATGCATAAACACTATATATTTTTCAACAAGGGGGAGGCTTCTATTTATAGGAAAAATTGAGCTCCTAACCAAACAAACTGATTCTAGAATTTTCCAAATCAGTTTGGTCAATTTTTGACCATTTTTAGGTCAGTTAAGCTAACTTTTTGGAACTAGACTTGAATTAGGAGAGAGGAGAGATGAAATATCTCAATTTTTATGAGTTTAAAACTCATTCAAGCATGTGAAATATGCACCTCCTTTAAAGAACTCCCCTTCCTTACATATGTGTCATAATGGAATCATTTTAATATTGCTCATAATTTTTTTACTAATAAACCTTGTACATTTTCAACTCTTCATCTTATGTGAAATATGCACCTCCTTTAAAGAACTCCCCTTCCTTACATATGTGTCATAATGGAATCATTTTAATATTGCTCATAGTTTTTTGTACTAATAAACCTTGTACATTTTCAACTCTTCATCTTATGTGAGCATTTACTCATTTTTGGATACCCAAAATATCTCATATTTTTAATATTGCTCATAGTTTTTTACTAATAAACCTTGTACATTTTCAACTCTTCATCTTATGTGAGCATTTACTCATTTTTGGGTATCTTCTTTTACAAATTGGATTTATCTCCTCCCTACACATGGATTGATGCTATTGGCCCATATGAACCTTAATTGGACCATAATCCAAAAATTTCTGAAAATCTAGACCCTTAGACTAAGGTCCTTTATACCGGATGGGACAATCTCCACAGGATCCCCTCTATATGTGAAGCTCAATCTCGATGTGAAGGGGCGAGTGGTATTGACGACCATTACCTTAGTTTTACCAAGGTTAATAGTGAGGTCCCGTTGAGTGCAAAAATCTTGCTAGGCATTAAAATGTCTTTGAAGCCACTTGGCTTAATCTGAAGGAGGATGATGTCATCTGCGTAAAGTAGTACGGAGATCAATATGCGTGTAGCCCCGCCTAATCTATCAATGAAGCTCGGGATCTTGTCAATGTAGAGGCAAAAAAGAGTCAGTGATAAGAGGGTAGCCTTGTTTCACCCCAATATTGCTAGAAATCTCTAGCAATATACCTCTTGGAGCTCTCACTCGTCTGGTGAGATGGACTCATAGAGGGTGATGATGCTCCAAACCATGTCAGATGGAACTCCTATCTCTTGTAGAGGCTGTAGGAGGTGGGCTTGGGGTACAATATCAAAAGCTTATCCACAAAGTAGCAGTAAATCCTCTAATGTCATGCTGTACCCTCCTTGATGATGGCAGAGAGGGTGAAGATGTGGTGAAGGGTAGAGTAGCTCCTCCAAAAGCCTACTTGTCCTAAGGCTCTGCATCCCTGTCCCTTTGCAAATGAACAAAGCTCCGCCACTAGCACCGATCCATAGAGTTTGGCCAATGTGTGGCCAATTATGATCATCCTGTAATTATTAGGATCAAGTGGATCTTTGGCTTTGAGGACGGGGGTGAAGGAGTTGGACGAAGAGGGTGGAAATCATTCACAAAGGGTTGCATTGAACATGTAGGTGAGTAGGGGCACCAAAGTATCATCGACATATGAGATGTACTTGGCAATGAGTCTCGTGATCCTAGGTCCACACATTACGTAGTCTACGGATGGCCTTGAGGATCATGCCCCTTGTGAAGAAGGTGGAGGTGGTGGGGGTAGAGGTGGATGATGGGGGATATGATAAGAGGGAGCATGAATCGGAGTGCCACGTGTTTGGGTAGGTGATAGGTGTGGAAGGTGATGTTCTTGGAGTTTCCTCCAAGCCTCTTTACAGTCTGACCTAAGAAGAGTTGTTATAACTTATCCTCTTTTCAATCGTAAAACTCTCGTTTCTTGTGTTGGGTGAGGCGTTGAGAAATCTATTGCGCTTGTAGCGTTTCGTGATTTGCCCAATGCTTAAGATGGGAGTGTGGCTCGGCATTCGTCATCATACCGACAGATCTGGGGCATGGAACCGCAAGGTGGCTTGGCGGTAGACCGCCGTGTGTAGATGAAAGAAGTGGTGGCATGTGTGGAGTATGGTGGTGAGTTGTGGCATGAGGGCAGGTAGGGGGACAATAGGATCTACATCGTGGACTTGGCTATAGTTGTGGTCAAGCTTGTGATCAAAATGGACCTAGGTATAATGTGAGGGGGGTGGTGGCGGGGGGACGGGTGGAGTCAAGTAAAAGAGTGAAAGAGAGGTAGGCATGGTCAACTTCAAAGGGGGGTGGCAGGATGGAGAAGCCAAGGAGAAGATGTCCCAAAGCCGAAGATCCCATCATGTAGTCCACGGTTGCTGATACCTCCTGAGTAAGGGAGGGAGGTGAGGGTGTCAGAGGAGGGCCATCGATACATCACGTTATAGGTAACAAGACCATGTGCAACTCCCAGCTCTAAGAAATGTCTCCCATACACCGTGATCTCCTCATGGTCCTTTGAGGATCTCTGTAATTCTGTGTTAATGATGTCCAACACCTATAGTTTGATACGGTTGTCTAGATCAAGTAGCGGGACCTATTGACTCCCTATCGTGGCGTTGAAGTCCTCGAGCAGGAGGACTTCCCCCAACTGTGAGCACTCCATAATATCCCCATATAACGGTAAGTGCAGTGACTGGCCATGCATGTTGTGCGGCATAAGGGGAGTGGCTCGGTGCAAAATAACACACATCAATGTGGATGACTTTGTCCCTCTAGTAAGCTATAGCTACACCCAAAGATGTTGTCCATCCTCATCCTTCTAGATGATGCTGAGAACTTGTCATAGGTGGGGTCTTAAAACGGTAGCTAATCCTCCGTGAACCACGTTCTCCTTCTGATGTGTGGGTAACACATCAAAAAGCTAACTCCCACTCATACTCGGATACGTATGGTAAACCCCTCTCTCAGGAATTTTATGAGTCTTTGTATAGAAAATGACATCCTTGTCTATGAGAATCTCGCTCAAACCTACTCGATTTAACCATATGGTGCCATTGCAGTTCCATATTACTAATCGTGTCCTTGTTTGGGATGACGCTCAATGATAATTACCCTACCATATCTATATACAGCCCACTTGCCACAACTTGGTACCAGAATATTCATGTCTATTTGATTTGACATGGATTTCAAAATATTCCTACGAAAAGCACTTTATATGTGAAAAAGGACAAGTAGGATTTGCTTACTAGCCTTCTCTATGTTCTCTATGTAGATGACATGCTAGTGATAGGCACCAATGAGGATTTCATTACAACCTTATAGACCGACCTTGCCTCAAATTTCGAGATGTTAAATCTTGGTCTTTTACTCTCCTCTTTGGATATGTAGTTTCTACATATCCAAATAGGACTTACTTGCATTCTCTATGTTCTCTATGTCGATGACATGCTAGTGATAGGCACCAATGAGGATTTCATTACAACCATTAAGACCAACCTTGCATCAAATTTTGAGATGTTAGATCTTGGTCTTTTACACTACTATTTGGGTACGTAGTTTCTATAGCAAGATGATGGCGTAGTTATTAAACAATCCAAGTACATCAAGGCACTGCTCAAGAGGATTAACATGAAAAAGTTACAAACCAGTCTCTATCTATACCAATGGAACATGGTGTAAAACCTAGTCTATAGGATGCTGGTGAACCATTTGATATAACCACTTATGATCAAGCTGTTAGATGCCTAATATATTTATGCAACTCATGGTTAAATGCATGTATACAATGTAGGCGGTGGTTACACCACTTGGCATAGACACGGTCCACTACCCTCAACATGGCCAATTGGCCTTCCCTCTCTCCTCCTCTCACCCTCACCCTCATCCTTTCTCTCCCCCTCTTCCCTCTCTCCTCCTCTCACCCTCATCCTTTCTTTCTCCCTCTCTCTCCCCCTTCTCCCAGCCTCTTCCCTCTCTCCCCCTTCTCCCAGCCTCTTCCCTCTCTCCTTCGTTTCACTCTTCTCTCCTTCCCTCTCCCTCACTCTTCCTAGGCATAATCTCTCCTTCCCTTTCCCTCATCCTTCCTATGCATCATCTCTCCTTCCCTCTCTCCCACTATTTCTCCCTTTCCCGCCCTCGCTTCATCTCTCTCTCTCTCTCTCTCTCTCTCTCTCTCTCTCTCTCTCTCTCTCTCTCTCTCTCTCTCTCTCCCCCCAATCCCAGTCGCTTTTTTGAAATAAAGAGATTCCCTCCCCCCTCCATCAAGAGAGAGAGGAGCAAGGAGAGTGGGAAAGAGAGAGAAAGAGAGTCATAACATAATAATTTGAGAGAGAGAGAGGGAGAGAGGGAGTGAGAGAGTCATAACATAATTATTTGAGAGAGGGAGAGAGAGAGAGAGTGAGAGGGAGTGAGAGAGAGAACAATATGAAAACATTACATCCTCAGGATAAAAAATAAATTCATCAGCTTAAGGTCTATAGACCATTTCATGAACCCAAGGTCTACCATTTAAAACTCTTTGCCCAACAACTATTTTCTTTGTGAGATCTTTTAAAAAAATGAGGTCATCCATGTAAGGGAAAATGATCGAGCACATCTCCTACTCATAGAAAACATACAAATTTTCATCTGATGGGTTTTTTAATTACTAATACTTATAAAGTAATTTTTAGTTTGCTAGTACCATGCTCAAAAGGCATGTTTCAGCTAGTGCATTATCTTTTCAAGTTTGACATCTTTATTTTCCAAGTGAGAATCACAAATCTTCGTGCCTTTTACTGCCTCCTTGAGATGTTTGTTTAAAAAATATAATTTCACAATTTTATATATATTCACATGACTAGCCACGTGTAGCCAAGATAAGGATTTTTTTTGTCAGTTTATGTACTTCTCTAATGAGCCATTAAATCTATTTTTGGTTTTGTACAACTTTCTGTAGCCAATGACTTTGCAATTACTCCACAAGGTTCTATGTGTGGTTATTCATGATGGATCTTCATGAATGTTGAGAATCACAAGGCCCTTACCAAATTTGGATCTGCTTGCACCTCCTCTAAACTCATGGGCTACCAAAACTTTATCATCTCTACCATGAGTTCATGACAGACAATGTTAGCTTAGGCCTTGTTTTCTCCTATTGATTGGTTGGCCAGTGGATTCATCTATGAATTTCATTACACTTGTTTTATGGTTATGTAAGCATGTTATTTGCATCCTCAAATTTCACCTCTTCTTGAAAGTTTACAGGTGCCTTTTTAACTTTAAAGAGAGAAAGGCTAAGGGTTTTCAATTGATGGTTATGTTTGTTGGTAGCCTCCTCCTTCACTTGGGGAGTGATTTCCTTAAGACAGATGAAGCCTCCTCCTTCACTTGATGGGTAGTGATTTCCTTATTAATAGATAAATTCTCCGGAGGGAACCTCCTCCTTCACTTGATAGGTAGTGATTTCCTTATTAATAGATAAAGGGGAGGGAGCCTCCTCCTTCACTTGATGGGGTTATTCCAAAAACACAATATAACAACTCACAATCTTTCTTGCATGAGGGTTATAGAGTTAGTTTCCCTTTGACTCCATATTATACCCTAAAAAGATGCAATTTTGTATCCCACTTAGCCTTGTTTCAGTGTGGAACATGCACAAAATAGTCACTTCCAAAAGTTTTAAAATATGCAACTAGTTAATTTGCTAGTGCCATTCTCCAAGGGTCTATTTTAACCTATACACTACCTTTTGGAGATTGCCAAACTTATTTCTAGGCTAGAAATCACAAATCTTGATGCCTTCTCCACATACACCTTCAGAAATTTTGGTGCCTTCTCCATATACATTTGCATGACTAGCCACCCCTCATGTATAGCTAAGACCAAAAGTGCACAATTTGTGGTTAATTTGGTTATGGGGAAAGGCACAGAGAATCAATATTCAAGAGCTTTCTTTTCAAACTCAAGAAGCGGCTTTAGAAATCTCTACATCTTGCCACACATAATCTTTTCTATGATTCTGAAATCTTTGATAGTGGTATTAATAAATAGCGGTAGCTTCCCGGTACTACAGGCAGCTCGATCGTAGCTCCTCCGGTTGGTTTGGAGTTTTTCATTACCCAATTCTGAGGTGGTCTAGCCACCCGAGTTAGTTAACCAAGGTAAATGTTGCGAGTTTCATAGTGATATGACAAGGCTACCTTGCTCTTGGACCCGTTGCAAGGCCAGACTCTAAGTCCGGATTTGAGCCCATCGTGCTGTCGAACTACGTCAAGAGTCCTCAGCTTTGAACCCTGGTTGATAGCCATTTCGGGTTCCTTAACTCTAATATCGTTTGAATCGCAAATATCGTTTTGTGCCGTTGAACCTCACCATGTCTACCTATATCTGCCTCCCAAGCAGTGTGTTTGAGATCCTGATGGGGCAAATGTCTCTGAAAATTGAATCCCTTGACTAGTGTGAATACCTTTTCCACTAGTTGGGACTTATACTTTGCTTGCTAATGATATATTGAATGTTTATTTGGCTTTATACACTCACTTGGAGCCAGTGACCTTGCATTTTTTTGGTCACTCCAAAAGGTCCTATGTGTGGTTCTTCACGATGGAGCCATACTTTGATTGTACAGCCCCCACCAATTGGAACTCCTTGCACCTAATCTAAACTCATGGACTCCTGAACCTTGATCATCTCTACCATGATCACATGATTGAAAATGTTAGATTGGGCCCTCTTTTACTCCGCCATCGTCTTTGATTCAGTGTACTAGGCAAGTCATCAATAATGGCGAGTGTATTCTTGTCGTCTCTAAGGATTGCTTAGAGAATGTGTGCTATAATACTAACTTCCCCATCCCAAAAGGTATTTGGCAATCCATACCCCTTGACATACTACAAGCCATCTCCATAACTATGCAATTTTTACATTTTGGAACACCATTTTGCTTAGGTGGTGTGTATGGGAAATGGTCAAATATGTTTTTATTCCTTGCTCCTTGTTGCAAATGTGAATTCTCCATCCTAATATGCTTAGAACTTTAGGTTATTTCTTCATCTTATTGTTAACAATTGATAAAAGTGTTTTAAATTAATAAACATATTTTAAATTTTCAAAATCCTGAGCCTTATTCTTTAGAAAATACACCCACATCTTCCTACTATAGTTAATATAGCAGATGAATTAGGAAGAACCACTAAGAGGTGGGCTAGAATCTCTCACAAAGATTAGCATGGACAAGCTAAAGAAGGAACTTTTCTCTATAGCTAGACTCTTGCAAAAATTGTGATCAATGCACAATTTTCACATGCATGTGGTAACTCTAAAAATATTGATAGGATTGCAAACCTCGGGTGTCCAATCACTCATGCCATAGCTTACTTGTGCTTACATTTAGCTTGGGAAGAAAAACTTATTATTCATTGGAAGTATTTAACCTACTTGTTATTCTAATGACATTATGACTAACATCCAAGATTATTGCACCATATAATCAAAAGTGAACTTTTAAGTCATGGTCATTGATGGCCACAATGTTTAACAAGCCCTTTTGATGTTTGGTACTTATTGAAAATATTAATAACACCATTATTTGAAATAAAAGGGATAATATTTATGCCTTTGTTTTGGAATTTGATATCATTTTTTACCACTATAAGGGTGACATTTCCTACTACTGGCTATAGAGATGTATATTAGTCATTTTAACTAGTCATGTGTTGAGAAGCTCCTTTTATCAATGATTCAAGATCCATTAGGTGTAATTTAATGGTCATCCTTTTTATAGATTTCTTCAATCCCCACAAAGAGATCAAAGAAAAAAAATGGCATTGTTTCTAGGCTCCTTTTCTTAGTACGCTTTAGAGTGCCGTTTTTATCATATGCTTCCCCCTCTTCTTGGATTCATTTTCCTTGTTGTTAGTAGGCTTTAGAGTGCCATTTTTTCATCTACTTTCCCCTCTTCTTGCATTCAATTTTCTTGGTAGGCTTCAAAGTGCCATTTTTCTGATACTCTTCTTGCATTCATTTTTTTAAAAAATAAACACATTTACTTTTGTAAAATGATTTTAATTTTCTTTTCTTATTTTCTTTTATCAAAAAGGGGTTACTGGAGTGTTGAGCCTTTAGCCTTGCCTTTCTTTGTGCTAGAAGAGAAAAGTGCATCCCAGCATTTTCTTCTGCATATTTTGAAGCATCTTCTTTTCTAAAAGTAGAATGTTGAACTTATTTGTGTTAGAAGAGAATAACACATCCCCACGATCTTCTTCTACATCTTTTGAATTAT
Organism: Cibotium barometz; assembly: GCF_041138505.1. NCBI lineage: Eukaryota > Viridiplantae > Streptophyta > Polypodiopsida > Cyatheales > Cibotiaceae > Cibotium > Cibotium barometz. Next base: position 13,894,003 of record NC_141050.1, on the reverse strand, counting down.
CTTCTTCTTTAAAAGTAGATAATTGAACTTCTAATAGATAAGAGGATAATCCACAATTTGTGTCTTTAATTAAGGGACAAGACCATCATACTTTTAGGGTAGGACCATTATGTACAAGATCTTAGGTTGTCATTGTCATCCCAATGCCGACATTTGATCGTGTAGGTTCTTAATCCTATGATGAATTTCCCTATTGCTTCTTCATTAAAAATATCCCCAAGGTAAGATGATTCTGAAGGTTCTAAATCCTTATGAATGGTCACATATCTCCTTGGAAATAGACAAACATATGCATGCTGAATTAGTGTCACAATAGAAGATAAAGTCTTTGCATCCCTTTTTCTCCATGCGAAAACAAGTAGAGGGTCAAGTGGGAATCATTTGCATTGAGATTAGCTTATTTGATATTGCCCTTTTACATCATATTTCCTATGAACTCATATTCACCCTAGTATCTATCTCTAATATTTCCCTTGACATACTTAAGTACATGTCTTCTACAACTCATAATTAACTTCATCTTAAAGTTATAGAGACTGTACTTTCCTTCATTGCTAAATGGTGGTGATCATTCTTGAGAGGTGTTTCTTGTAAGTTAGCCATCACAGCTTATCACCCTGAGACCGATGGTCAAACTGAAAGGGTAAACCAAGTAATTGAAGATATACTTCGGACATGCTGTGGCAGGGAACCCAAGAAGTGGCTAAGCTATCTGCATCTAGTCGAGTTCGCCTACAATGCTTCTTATCACCGAAGTATCGAGATGAGCCCTTTTAAAGCTCTGTATGGACAAGATTGCTTAACTCCATTAACTTGGTCTGACCCATTGATTAAGGTCGAGATGTCCAGACAGATGCTTGACGACATGGAGCAACAGATGCAGTCAATTCGTAAAGATATTAAAGCTGCCCAGGATAGACAGAAGCAATATGCGGATAAGAAGAGGACAAATAGAGAATTCAAAGAAGCAGATATGGTCTTCATTCGAGTACGGCCCAAAAGAAGTTCCTTATCTCTTGGGAAGTACAAGAAGTTATCACCCAGATATTGTAGGCCATATCTGATTACAAAGAAAGTAGGTGACTTAGCCTACGAGCTTCTTCTGCCTCCTCATCTCAAAATTCATAATGTATTTCATGTAAGCCTTCTAAAGGAATATGTGCCAAACTCAAATCATATGCTTGATGATGAAATCCTAACCTCTTCAACCCAAGGACAGATGGAACTCCAACCTGAAGAAATTCTCGATGTTCGAGAAAAGATTCTCAGGAACAGAATTCTCAGAGAATTATTAGTAAAATGGAAGTTCTATCCTTTTGAAGATGCCACCTGGGAGAATGAAGCCGATCTGTTCAGGGATTATTCCCAGTTTGCGAGATGAGGACATCTCGCGTTTTTCAAGTGGAAGAGAATGTAAGATTCCTCCCCAGCCTCTCAAGATGTCCATCATCTTCCCATGTAATCAAATCCCTCTTCAGAAATATAAAAAAATCTTATTTTTAAGTGTTTTAGCCTAGAGAGAGAAAATTATTCTAGAGAGAGAATATTCAGATTATGAATATTTTTGGATAGAAAAATAACTCATCCTATTAAAATAAGTTCCCCTGAAACAGAAATTCAAAAAGAATTTTCCAATGTACAATTGAAATTAAAAGGAAAATATATGTCTACCTTGGTGTTACTTTCAATGGCCCACGCAACACACACCAAAGTGACATGGGGATATGCAGCCGTAAGTTTACTTGAGCGCCAGTGCTTCCGAGTGCCTTTCCACCAACCCAAGATGAAGACTTGGCTTTTTGACACCCTCATCACACCAACCTTGCTATATGGAGCAACATTCTGAGGGCCAAATTTACCTGATGGGGATTGGCAAGGAGTTGAGAGGCCTCAAGTAATGATGTTCTCCTACATGATCTGCAACAAACCATCATTCCCACACCAGCTCATCCAAGCAAAGTTTGTTGCAACCCCGACAGCAATTGATGCACTCTTCCAAACAATCACATACCTCCATTGCATCAGTCAGATGGATCCCCACAGGTACCCAAGGCTTGCTCCGGAGTCCTCGAGAGACAATTAGCACTCAAGGGCCACCCTAAAGTATGGGATGCCCGAGTTTCCACTTGGTTCTCAAGATATGGACTCCGCATGGACCGCCTCTCACCCCTTCCTTACAGTTTGGACTTCCCTTTTCTCCAACTCTCTCGTGAAGACACCATATCCGATAGATCTTCTAAGCCTCTACACCCATTGTACGTGGATCACATGTTCAGAGCTCCCACCGAAGATGCACTTCCTCGGGCTCACTAAGGATGGGTTTATCCTACTACCTGAGTATTCACATGTCTTATGCCTATGCCATGCGAGTATGATTGGCTAGATACTACAAGTTTCATCCCACTGCCTCAAAGTGGAGACGAGCTGAGCACATCTTCAGATGGAGCTCATACAAAGTCCAAGGGAGGAGGGATCTATTGATTATGCCACAGAGGTTGAGATAGAGGAGCATTACGTATGTCGCTACCCAATATACTATGAGATCAATGGGACGTTCCACTGTCTTGAGAGACCTTTGGCCCCAACCACCCCAACCCCTCCCCCACCATCCAACCATCACCGACATGTTCATAACCCAAGAGGAGGAGAACACCCATCCAATGGATCCTCTCGACCCACCTTGGGTTGCTATGGACACACCTTACCTGAGAGAAGTTACCGATCCCCGCTTCCGCATTCCAACATGCCCCACGACCCAGCCCTCGAACTTCGGCCATAATCCTCTCATCAACTCCAAATCCAAGACATGCTCCATCGCCATCAAACTACCTTTCCACATGGCATTGATGAGGGAGACCTCTCAGCCATGCTCATTAGCCCCATGCTTGATATTTTAGAGAGTGGCATACCATCTATAGGGGACTGGGGCTCCTCTCATGTCTTGTGTCTCATGTTCTTGGTATTCCATGATGAGATTTCTTGGTACTCCAATGAGATTGTTTTGATTTGTTCTATTTTATTTTCCATTCCATAATGAGATATGCCATGGATATTATTGTATCACTCTGGTCTCATACACCCATTGGGTCTTTAGTAGATGCTCTCTCTCTCTCTCTCTCTCTCTCTCTCTCTATATATATATATATATATATATATATGAGAACAGTTTCCTAAGTTGTGATGGCAAGACTTCTTTAAGTTACAAAAGGTCACATTGACAAACTTTGTTATACAATATTTTAGCAGCCCTTCTCTAGAAGGGCTCCAGAGTTGGATAACTGTAACATTTTGAACTCACCATGCATGACTACTACCATGGTGAATGCTAGAATACACCCGTGCTGGAAAAGCTTCCACCTTCAGAAGCGTATGTGTCTGCTACACAAATGGGGCCAAGGTACAATATTTGCAAAAAGGAATGCACGAGAAGGGAATGCCGGTAGGTATTGTGGGGAGGATCTTGGTGCACAGATACATCAAACTGTACCGAAAAGTACAACAGGATTTGCTCCAAAACTTCAAGAAAGCAGGCAGCCTGCTTTCCATCATTCCATCGTGTACTTTGATGGTTGTGAACCATCTCCTGTGAATAAAATGAGAAATACAGATAGCTCCAGATCTGTGGTAGCCACACAGATCCTCTTCAACCAGGTTCTATGTCCACTTGCAGTTATGCCAAGTTAGTTCTGAGATGCCATGAGCTACCTTTCTCAAAGGAATCACTCTGATGACGATTGCAGTTAGCATATTCCTGTGGTGTTGCTAGTCAGTAGAGATGCTGTAGTGCTTCAATAGCTTCATTAAATGTCAGCTTGAACTCTACAGGTTCAGTTCATGGCTGCCGGTTCGGCTGATTCCAGTTGAGCCTATTGGCAATCCTCGTCCATTATACCTTAGGCTATGATCAGGTGATCTCTCAAGAAGCACCTGAGTTACTTTCTCATCCATTCTTTGCCGAGCTCGATTAGGCTTCCTTGTATGTTCCTGCTCTACTTCTCTGGATGGCCTGGCATTCCCTGACGAGGAGTAAAGGCCATTGCTTCTTGGAGTATAATTCTGGGGCATTCGCCTACTCTCAGAGACTATGTCCCACTGAGAATCGGGTCCATTAACCGTTACATGAAGTGAGGCTGGGGTCTCATGCCTTACATGTGATGGTCTTCCTGACCTTCTGTGAGCCACATTTGAGTGATTCCCAAAATTTGTATACAAGTTGAATCCTGTGGCAGACAAGCCTCCTGGACCACCTGTTGGTGGTGTTGAGAATCCAGGCAGCAGACCAGCTGACCGCGTCGGAGTCAATCCACCAAGAGCTTGATACGATGACCGCGGTGAGACGGGGGCACTCAAAGAGGGATATATACCAGGCCGTGATGCAGCATAGGAAGATTCACTACAGTCCCCCGCCAACCCCACAAAAAAACATAAACAGAAGTTCACTTTGTGTTCCCAGTCTCTATGTGAAATTTTGGGATTAGATAATAAGCTTACCCTTACCTGACATTTGATGTTTGAGGTGCACCTCTTCTTAGCAATCCTCTTGAGCTGCCATCGTTTTCTTGCCGCATACTCCTGTCTCCTATATCCGGTGACTGCCCAAAAAACAACTTTCAGTAATCAAGGCACATTGATCTAAATACCATTCCACCAATGTAAAAGGCTCTACCAAGAAATCCAGTATGTTGATAGCATGCATTATGGGATCAGGGCCATCATTTGGAATTTGCACAAAGGGATGTTCCAGCAGTAAAGCTACAGGAGGACGATCTGCTGGGTTTCTTTGCAAGCAAAGTCTGATGAAGGATTGTCCTTCTGGCGAGAGGCTCTCCGGGATGGGAGGAGTCTCTGCTCTGGTGACCTTGAACATGGCTGCTACCTGAATAACAAACAAGTAACCATGTGGTATAGCTGATGTAGACAGTAGATTGTACATCAATGCATGCATGTTGCATATAGATGCATACACACATGGACACACGCACGCCACCAATTCCAAAATGACTTACCCCTTCATACTCGCTCCATGGTGGTTTTCCAGTAACCATCTCTATGACAGTGCATCCAAGACTCCAAATGTCAACTGCAAACTCGTACCCAGTGTTTTTCTGCATGATGACCTACAAGGTTGGCAAGGAATCAAGTATCAATAAACTGAACTGACATCAGCAAACTGCAATCAAAGTTTCATGATAATCTTTATAACATTACTGACATTCTAGTCAATGGTGGAGTCAGACTATGTTCTTACAGCACATCTGAGAGCCGACGGACACGAAGCCCATGCCTATATTTTGTGAAATCCCCCCCAAGTGATGGTCATTCTCCTTGGGGAGACAACATCCCTACAGAAGTGATTTATTGTTGCTCCACTCAGTCTCGGGAACCCAAACCCTCAAAAAATTAAGCTGTCAACATCCAATTGCCAAGAGCTGCGCCATATGCACCATCTGTTCTAAGCAGCTAGACAAGCTGAGATGCAATGCAAGAAGGGTTTGTCCACTAGTCCCTTGAGATATTATGTGAGCATGTGACATCTATTGAGGACACTTGGCATCATATTTGGCATAAGGCATATGTGGCAGCATATGCTTTAGAATATGTAAAGGGGTTGTCTCCTATAAAAGGACTATCATTTCATGTTTAATACAACACATTAAACAAGATGTAGCCTTTCATGTGTTCTGCCTCTATTAGATTAGGATTATTATTATCAAGCCATTTATGCTTCTTTTTATGGTTTATGCCCAAACCCTAATGTTAATAATTGGTATCAGAGCCTTCCTGTTTGGTTTCGATAACCCTCTTTTCTCCTGTCACAGCACTGCCCAGTTCGTGTCCCAGGCATCAGCAGCCCATCAGCTCAACCACGTTGCATCAGCTCAAATTCAACCATTGGAGGTCCAGCTTTGCACCGCCCGCTGTTGGAGCTGGTCACATCGATGCGGGCCCTGGAAGGCACTGAGGTGAGTTTGCCTAACCTTGGCGCCCAACTTAGTGCGCAGGTCCGACCGACCCCGACAACATCACCCAGAGGGGGGTGTCTGATTTTATTTTTTTAACAAAGGCTGTACGAAATTCGTCCGTGTCAAGCGGCGCAGCCCGTCATCGTCGGGAGAGGCAAAGGGCCCCACATTCGCACCATCACCCCACTCGGCCCATGGGTGGCCAACACATTCGGCATCACAGCCCACTTCCGTCCCCACATCAGCCCTGTTGCCTTCATTTGTCATTGCTTTTTTGGGCCGCCCTACAACGTTGTAGCCTTGCTCCTTTGCTGGTGCTCTTTTGTCGGTCGATCCTGTAGCTTTGCGCACATGCGCCTTCCGTTTGTTGGTACTCTCCACATGTGCATGGTCTTGCTCATAGTCCCGATCATGAACTGTACCTCCCGGCACACAAAGGGCATGCGTCCTATTCTTGCTCCTTGCCTGAAAGAAGCAATCTTGCCTCTCGTGTTTTGGATGTCTCTTGTCAATACACACTGCTTTGCTCTAGAGGTCTTCTCTGTTAGGAATAATACATATACCTAGATGAATCCAGGAACATGCCCAAATTTACCTTTTAGGAACGTGCATGTAATATACTCATGGTAGTCAACCCACAAGACTATATACTCATGTTAGGAATAATGCCCAACCATGTGCTAAATTTCCTAAGATTGTTTTAGCAATTATAGGAGTCATTTAGTAAAACAATTTTCCCAAGCATAAAAGGGGAAGCTCGTGAGCATCTAGTTTGATTGAGAGAATCAAGGAGCTAATTTAGTGGAGAAGATTATGGAGGAGAATATGCAACCTACACATCTGATCGATAATGTGAACCACTTGAACCTTTTGCCTATATCAAGGCGGATCTAATACAAAGCAAAGTAAGCGTGTTTTTGTTGACTATCATTCTGTCTCATTATTGATTTTGTTGATCTCGTATCCCTAATCATGCTTTCATTATCACCATGAAATTTTGATCCACCGTACTTTTCAATAAATGGTATCAAAGCGAGACACCGCTTCTACTTTGCTACTCTCTACCATCACCTACTGACCAGTAAACAGCATCAAAATTATTGCCTTCAACTACTACAATTACCACAGCCCGCCCGTTTGTGCCACTGTCGCTTCATAACACCACTATCGTTTCGATCTGGTGTTCAACGCTCTTCTTCAACTGTGCTTCTCTTCAGTAGCCCATGCCATCAGCGATCAGCAACATCCTCTGAGGCAGTGCATCAACACACGTCGAAGTTCAACATCCGACGTTAGCTTGCCGCTTTTGCATAGTTGCAGCTCACAGCCGACGTCATCACGTTTTTCAGTCCTCATGGTGCTCTCAAGTGGCCAAACTATTGGGCAAGGAGTTTTCATCTCTTCAAGTCTTCCTCAACAAGCTGATTCCAAATGTCTTGCCGATTTCAACTTATTCTACTGATTCTAGGATGTCTTGTTGATTACGGCTGCCCCCGCTGAATCCGACATGTCCTGCTTATTCCGTCCAGCTGATTCAATCTAGCTGACTCCGACTAGCTGATTCCATCAAGTTGGTTCCGTCTAGCTGATTCCGAACCTGCTGATTCTGAACAATCCTGCTGATTCCGAACCCGCCTTGGCTTTCTTCATGACTTATAAGTAATGTCCACTAGTAGCGAGAGTGTGGCTGAAATCATTAACATTCTGTATTCTGAAAGTGAAAACTCATCATTATCTTCAGTCAACCAACCCTACTAATATAATATTACTCCACTGAACACCTCTAGGAGAGAGAAGCTACCCATTACAAGAAGAATTAATAGAGCTTCTAGAAAACTGTGGAATCCAAAAAAAAAAAAACTTGGTATTATAAAGAAGGCATTAAAATGGGTTTTGGTCCTTATCTTGCATCAAACCTTCATTTTGCATCAAACCTTCATTTGTATGGGACAGGGGATATGAAAGAACATATGGGTTATTAACTTTCTTGTGGGGATTACTTTAAGTGGTTATAGTTATTTATTTTAACACTTGTGTCTTTTGAGCCAAATTTGTGAAGCATTAGACACCGCCCTTGCTCTCGTAGAAGGTAAGACTTTGCTATGGCTCCTAGTGACGTGAGAGAAAAGTTTAGACGGAAGAACTTTCACACTTGGCAAACCAAGGTGAAGTTTAATCTCATGAAAAAGGGCTTGTGGAACATTGTTCAAGGAAAAGAGGAAAGAATTACTACTAGAGAGAGTAGTGCACAATGGAATTTAAAAAATGATAAGGCACTAGGCATTATAGGGAAACACTTGGATGACACTTTTGTACATCACATTTACACTTGTGATACATCACAAGATGCATGGAAAACCCGAGATAAATTATTTGGTACTACTTGTAAACACTCCAAGATTAGTCTCCTAGTGAATTTCTATGGGCTTCAAAAGGACTCCACAACTACTATGCTTGCCGACATTAATGATTTTAAAAGCCTCTTAACACAACCCATAGGAATCAAGAAGAAAATAGAACATGATGATAAAATTATTGTGTTACTTAAGAGTGGCACATCTTGATGAATATTCAACCCTTGTCACCACTCTTTTACATCTTCCTACTCCATTCCTCATCGACATTGAAGTTTCTCTCTTGGAAGAAGAGGAGAGGATTCTAAAGAAGAGTGAGTACCATGTTGATGGTGCTTATTTTATCAAAGGACAAGCCTCATCCTCGAGAGCCACTCCCCAAACCAAGAAGACCTTCAAGTGCAACTTTTGTGGAAAACAAGGACATCTTGAGGAGTTTTGTTTTGCAAAGAAAAAGGCCCAAAAAACCTATCTTACCGAAGAGAAGAAAGAAGAAGACTCTCCATTGAAGGCCACCCATGAGACCAACCTTTGCTTTGATGACTATGATTATGCCTGTTGATGGTCATGGATTTGGCCCATTCTACTCTCACATCTTTTATTTAAGCTTAGATACTCTTTTTATGGCATTGTAAACCAAGAGTTTTTTTATCTGATGTACCATCTTTTATATGGGCATCTAGCTTAGTGAGATAGCCACCTTTGTGTATGCCAAACTCACCTTGGTCATCATAACCATTGTATCTCCAGCTTTGTACCCATGTTTGGTTCATGGGAGGGTGTTAGAAATAATGTCCAAACATGTGCTAAATTTCCTAAGGCTGTTTTAGCAATTACAGGAGTCATTTAGTAAAACACTTTTACCAAGCATAAAAGGAGAAGCTCGTGAGCATTTTCATAGTTACTCTCTGCACTCTGTCAATCTTGTTGCTACTAGGGTTTCACTCTTTACGCTCTTGCCCCACTTAAAGGCTCCTGTTTGTGACCTCTCATCTCTATTCACCAAATTTTTTGTTTTCAGCTTGCCAATCCATCTTCAGGCAATCCAGCTTGTCTTTGTGCTTTTCAATGTATTTCTATAGTAGCCCTACAAGTCTATCCTCTTTGCTTGCAACCTTGAGGTTCCAATCAAGTCAATTTGGTTCTACAACAGTTCAGTTTGGCTTGGTGGCTCTTGTTTGGCTCCATGGATGGTGAAGCTTACAAAGACGCAATTTGTTGGTTTCTGTCTCCTCCCAGCTCAGCATAGCAATCTTGTCCACCTACTGGTTCTGTTGCAATCTCATCAATCTCCCAACATATTGAGGTGATGGAAAGCAACCAATCTTGACTTGATGCTCCAACTCTTGTTTTGATCTAGATCTCGTACCTCTACTAGTTTGTTGGCTCTGGATCTCGCCACTCTTATACACTGATCCCGAAGACTCATCTAGAGAACTTAACCTTTATCACTGCTAGCTATGTAAATGCTTTTGAGATTTGAGGTTAAGCTTCACAGGTTAAGATTTTATTGGGTTTTAGGCTTATCTGGTATGCTTTTATACTTTGCAAGGGTCAAGTCTGTACACATTTGCTATTATCACTCCATGTAATTTCCCTTTCTTTTGATGGAGCAAGTAAAATCATCTAGTTCATCCTCTCCGCCCTCATACTCTTCTATGAAGATCTAGTTTTGGGAGGGCTCTGCTCATAGCCTCATTTTCATCAATGGCACATTCGAAGATCGGTGCAAAAGGAAGATTCTGTTCGAGGCTACTCTTGGAGATTGTTCGTGCGGCTTGACATCTAATAGCTACCACCACTTTGTTAGCCTATCTTTGGCTCATGCCTCCTTTTCATTGAGGGAGGGATTGTTATGGAAAGTCAATGTTAAAGGAGATTTGTATAAAGTGTGTGTTGTGTGGGAACAACCCCTTGTAAAGATATCTATTGTGTAGGTTCCACCCCTTGAGATATTATGTGAGCATGTGACATCTATCAAGGACACTTGGCATCATATTTGGCATGAGGCATATGTTTCAACATATGCTTTAGAATATGTAAAGGGGTTGTCTCCTATAAAAGGACTATCATTTCATGTTTAATACAACACATTAAACAAGATGTAGCCTTTCATGTATTTTTGCTCTATTAGATTAGGATTATTATTATCAAGTCATTTATGCTTCTTTTTATGGTTTACCCGCAAACCCTAATGTTAATAATGGAGCTGCACTGACATATAGACCACCCATGTAGAGGCTTGGACTCTATATGATGTAGCTTCACTCACCTAAAGACTACCTATGTAGAGGCCCAGCATCAAGCCCCCAACAGTTCACAGCCACCCATCACCAGTTCCTTTCAATTGGTCTCAAAGATGGAGACACTCAGAGACAATCACAAGGGCCCCCAGATTCAGATGACCTCACCACACAAACTAAGCAACACCCATTCGCAGTACCGGCGCAACCCTAACCACCATGCCTCCCAAGGGTTACACTAGAGAGCACTGCGTTTACAGCCCCCTAGATGTCAAAGCCCATTGAGTCAAGGCAATCCGTCACACGGCAACTCGAGATACGAGATATCCTTCAAAGACACAAAAGTACTCCACCAAAGACAATGGATGTGTTGGATGCTTGTGCAAGCATGCTAAATTAATGCTTATCAAACATTGATTAAGAGCTAGTAACACTTATCACTTAATGCTTCCTAATCTCTTGTACATTGTCAATGGCTGAGAAGCACGTGAAGATTCCGACTCTCCCCACGTTCCCAGTGGATCGGCAGTTGGACGGGTCCAATTACGGCATCTGGAAGGTCATGATGGAGTCAGTTTTGGAGTCATATGATCTTGCTGATTTTATTATCAAAGGGGTGCCAAGGCCGGATGAACATATACAAAGGTGATCTAAGATCTAGACTTGAATCCAACCATAGTCACAAGAAACATTTCGTCTGTTACATCGTTTCGTTGTTTCAATGCATTTTGTTTGGTCTCCATGGACGAAACAAAGCGGTTTCGAAGTGTGACTTGTCAAATCGAATTGGGAAAAAATGAGAAATCAAGAAAAACGTAGGAAATTTCAACAATTAGATGTGAAATTAGATGCGATTGAGGTTGAAAGTAAGAAATTGGGATTTATAAATTGGGGGAAAGTAAGAAATCTCAACAATTGGGTGTGAAACTACGTCCGATAGGGGCAGAAGTATGAAATTGGAATTTATAAATTGAAAGAAAGTGGGAAATTAAAGAGCTAGTGAAACACTTCAAGGAAATTTAAACAAATGGATGTCAAATTAGGTGAAATTGAAACTTGAATTTGAGTAAACCAGTGTTTCGAACATTGAGGTTGAAAGTATGAAATTGGGAATACAAATTGGGGGAAAGTGAGAAACTAAAGAGCTAGGGTGAAATTGACCAAGAAGTCAAATTTGGGGATTGTTACACATAGTCACAAGAAACGTTTTGTTACGGGTTTTTTATAAGAAAATTGAGAGGGAGAGGAGGAGAAAGTAAGGGAGAAGAAAAAGTATTTCTTTTTTTTTTTAAGAATCAAATTTGGAATGAATTGGACGAAATGGTGTTTCAATTCAACATGTTTCGTTTCAATTTGAAACATGTTCTCGCGTATGATCCGAAGCAAGCCATCTTTTCCGCATGCCATTATCCAGAAAGAATTTTCTGCAGGCCCCATAGTGATTGATGCCCTTTATCAGACGATTGCTTACATTCACCGTATCAAGGACATGGATCGGCAGAGGCTACCAAGACTAGCATGGGAGTTGGCAGCTCAGGGGGAGAGCCAAGCTTGGTTCTAGAGGGTCACTACATGGTTCTCTGCACATGGGCTTCAGATGGAGTGCCTCCCACCACTGCGTACAAACTCGATGCACTGACATTCCGTCTCACATGAGGAGACGAACCGGGTGATCAGGATAGATATCCTCGGTTTGCACATTCATGCTACAAGGATTGCACCTTCAGAGTCACCTACGAAGATGGAGTTCTACAGAGATTGCTTCTTGAGGCTCACACATGATGGGATTTTACAGAGAGCACGCTACCTCGATGTTCACATGTCACATGTTATGAGAATAGCGATTGGCCAGCTACGTGTCGCTTCCCACCACCTCAGAGTGGAGACTGGTAGAGAAGTGGGCATACCTAGGGAGAACCAGATTTGCAGACTCTACCTCACTAGAGTCGAGACTGAGGAGCACCATATCTGCCATTCTGGTTTATTATGAGATACGAGGGAGATTCTGTTGCCTCTTTAGAGAGGGATTCAGTCCACTGACTCTAATCATTGATTACTCTGACCAGCAATGGTCGGGGCTCTTTCTACTTGAGCTTCGCATACACAAAGTCTCCCTTCTCAGAGAGCCTCGCCCACGAGCACCCCCTGGACCTCGGCAACAGCCCTTTCAGAGACAGGCTTTGAATGATGAGAGGCTGGATCTCACATCACAACCAACAGCTCGAGTCCTTCCTAATACAAATCCCACACTGCCACGGGGAGTCATCCTCGCCCAAGCCGATACTTTACAGCAGGCTAGAAGCCTACCATCTACCTGTCAACTGCAGATACGGGATATGCTTCACCGACACCAACCAGCCCTTTGCAACCCACTGGATATCTGATCTACTGGTATCACCCATGCTAGATATCCTAGACTACCCCCCTGGGGGGATGATCGTACTAGCACTGATGATGATGTATTTTCATGGCAGTTTCTAGGCAGCAGTTGTCTTTCGTTTTTCATTAGTCAGTTATATGCAGTTTCATTTTCATTTTCTCTTTCTTTTGTTCCATGGTGAGATATAACATAGACTATGATGTAATCTTTTGGTCTCATAGGCCCTATGGATCTTTTGAAGACGATAAATATAACTTTCTTTTCTCTCTCTCTCTCTCTCTCTCTCTCTCTCTCTCTCTCTCTCTCTCTCCAACTTGGATATACATTGTGGTCAAGCACCACCAACCAAATTGATGCATGACACATTCTATTTGATTGTCATCTTTCTCTCACACATTCCATTTCATTGTCATCTTTTGTCATAATAGCTCTAGGGAATCCTATAGGCATCCCTTCTTTTTACACATTGTGAACACTTTGCACCACTTTTGTCTCATAGGCCATTCAAGCCTTCAACGTCATAGAGACAAGTAAACCATACAATTTGAAAAGCTAGCCAATAATTTTGTCTCATAGGCCATTCAAGCCTTCAACAACATCACGAAGACAAGTAAATCATACAATCTGAAAAGCCAGCCAATAAACTGCTATGCCAATTAAGATGCCTTAACACTTGACCTAGTCGATAAAAATCTAGCCATCTTGGTTAGTCGATCAACTATTAAATATTAATAATGATTAATGTGGGAATAAATAGGTGCTAGGTGGTTGTGTAAATTGACCCTTACTAATTTAGTATTCTAGGCTTTTTAAAAACGCGTCTAGTGTATGTGAAACAACCACTAGTGTGTAGGTGAAACAACCGTTTAGTGTATGTGAAACAACGGCTAGTGTAGGTTCATTTATGTGTGGGAAAAACCGCTTAGAAGGATCTTATGTAAGCAATGATGTGTAAAGGTGACCTCTTGGGTCACTTAGCATCATGCCTTCACATGTGCCATGTGTGGTGGTAACATACCTTGTATAAGGGGGTCCCTCCTATGAAAAGGACCATTATTATAACGCAAAGTATATACCTTCATAAGGTCAGAAAAATCTGAACTTATGAATTGAGAGATTTGAGAAAGAAATAATAGTAAAGAAGAACAAAGACAAAAACAAAGCATTTGAAAGATCAAAAATATATAAACTAACAAACCTAGCTACTAAGGAGAGGAAATCAAAAGATAATATCAAACGAAGACTTTTAATTAAGATATTAACCAAAAACACAAAAAAAAAACCCCAAAAAAACAAAAAAACAAAAAAACAAAAAACAAATAGCAAAACAGAGAACTGTAAACTCTAGACCTAAAGCACTAAGAGCCAGAACCAAACATTAAGCTAAACTTTAAAAAAGACTTCGACTCAAAAGTGCAACCATTAACTCCAATGTTTGTCCGAACATGAAGTGTAGGTTCATCACCTCTATCATGCATAGCGTGGACAATAAGCTATGACATCCCTACTCACGTCATCAGTGCCCAAGAGTAGGTGCAGGTTTGTATGCCTAATCATTCCATCTAATCTCGTGTCCTTGCTTAATTATCTTGTGATTAATCCCCTAATCCCATCTTGTTAATCAAGTGCTAATCTTGCGTTTATCTCCAACTGGGCCTAGAACTAGTATCAAAGCTATCCCGCCAACTCTCCCCTGCTTTGCCTAGCTATCCCACCACCTTTGTGCGCACCCACCATTTCGTCTGCCCATCCAACATCTCCGCATGTGCTCGCTCAGTCACACAGCCACCACCAAGCGGCTCAACCATGTAGCACCATTACCAACAAGGCGTACCCACTCATCCATCCTAACAGTTCTTCACAAGGCACAACCATCAGAGAGGACTTCTACTACAGCATTGGAGGTCAGGACATTCACAACAAAGGTTCTTTTGCAACAGGTACTTTGGGATTCTTGCTTGGGCTTTCTCTGAGAGATTTTTAGTTTATCTTGTGAGGATTGGGCATCTATAGGTGCTCTAATTCTTGTGCACATATCTCATAGCTTTGTTCTACTCACTCAATTATACATCCTGTAATTGGTATTTTCGAGATCACATCTTCTATCTCGTCATTTCCCGGTGTGCCGTGTGTGCACGCTCCTGTTTTCTTGTGTTTCCTATAAGCTTTGAGTGCACAAAAGTTCTCATCCAAGGGGGGCTTTCTTGTTCGTTGCTCCTCATACTACTTTGGGAAATCCTGTATTGTGAGTCGCAAAGAGCACCAATTTCTAACCTTTCTGGGTTTAGTAGATTCATGACAATCAAAGACTGTCTTAACAGTCCCAACTTCTCACTGTGGAGCTTCATGAGTGATGAAGAGTCTTTTGCTAACCAAGTGGCTGTGGGAGATTGTTATGGAACAAGAGCCTCGTCCTGCAACATTGGCCACCACAACCTCTTCGGTAACATCAACCACAACAAGAAAGGGACCCAAACTACAGCTCAAGTGGTGGCAAGAACTCCAACACAACCACCTCCACTCACTAAAGATCAAAGACAATGGATGCTTGGTTATTCCTCACATCCGCTCCTGCAGCTCTGCAAGGGCTGCCTGGGTGGTCCTCGAGACCATGTTCCAATCCCGTAATGAAGCACAAATCATGTACCTGGGTGCACGAGCTTGACAACCAGAACATGAATGAGGTAAATTCCATATCGGATCACCTTACCAAGGTAACAGACGTGGAGGAACAGCTGTTGAATATTAATGAGGTAGTTGATAACAGAAAATTGATCACCACTATTCTCAATTCCTTACTTGAGTCCTGCCAAAGTTTTCACACTTCTTTGAATTTCTCTATGAGAGGAGGCAGCAATCCTATTACCTTTGAGAAGCTGGTTGGATTACTCCTACATGAGGAGCAAAAAAGGAAGAATGTATCCAAAGGTGATGCCGTTAGAGGGGACCAAGCCTTCTACTCCAGTGGCAAAGGTACGTGGACACATCACAAGGTGACACCAAGAAAAAGAAAGGAAAGTGTCATTACAGCCACCACAAGACGGGGAACATCGAAGAGTGTCGGAAGAGACTTGCTAAGTTAAAAGCTCATGACGATTCGGCAAACTCTACAACCTCTACCTCCAACAACAAGAAGCAGCAGCTAGAAGAAGAAGCAAACCTAGCCCATGATGAGAGGGCTTTCTAGTAACATTATCACTATGGGGAGAATGTTAAATATTGATATATATATATATACATATACCTAGATGAATCGAGGAACATGCCCAAATTCACCTTTTAGGAACGTGCATGTTATATACTCATGGTAGTCAACCCACAAGACTATATAACTATCAACTCTATTATGCATAGTATGAACTAGATACTACAACATCCCCACTAACGTCATCAGTGCCCAATAGTGGGTGTAGAACTCTGTATCAAGATATGCTCTCACACATGCACTCCACACACACACACACACACACACACACATAAGAGCATATATTCACACAAAGCCCTTCGTAATGATTAACATGGGAATAAGTAGGTGCTAGGTGGTTGTGTAAACTAGCATTTAATAACTTACTAAATAAAGCGGTTCAAGTGTGTGTGAAGTTTGAACAACTACTAATGTGTAGGTTCATTTATGTGTGGGAACATCCCTTGGAAGGTTCTTATGTAAGCAATGATGTGTTCAGGTGACACCTCTTAGGGACACTCGGCATCATGCCTAGATATGTGGCATGTGTGGTGGCAACATATACACACACCTTGTATAATGAGGTCACTCCTATAAAAAGGATCATTACTTATATAATGCAAAGTATGCTAATCTTTCCATCCAATCTCGTGCATTTATTTAATCATCTTGTGAGTAATCCCTAATCCCATCTGTTACTCAAGTGCTCATCCTATTTTAATCTCCAACTCGGCCTAACACATCAACAACTACCCAATTGAAATCATGTTCTCTATTGGTTTGTAGTCCCACTATGAAGTCCACTTACTATCCGGGATTTCCAAAGGATGTAACAATCCTTCATCTCTAAGGTGCTCAACCCTATTTACCTAGCACTAAGAACGTTTCACCACATAGTCCTCGACAAATGTCTTCATCTTTATGAGAGAAGAGCTCATGCTCTTGCAGCGGGCTGTGGTGGACCAACCTCTTTCTGTGACCCCTAGCTCGATTGCCCCTTTTTCACTCCGGATATCTTTGTGGGTGATAAGTAGCAGACCCAAGAGTTTGTCGACTCTTGGGTAACATTCACTTTGTGTTCCAGACCGGAAAATTCACATGGTTAGAGGTTTCCTCAAAGAGAAGACCTTGACTTGCAAGAGGGATATGAGGCAAAAACCTACTTCGTGGGCTGATTTTGAGTCCTAGTTTTGGGCTGAAATCTTGTAGGATGAAAGATGAGTTTGATATCATCCAAAAGTTCACAAAGTTCATAAAGAATATGCCCTATGACACTTGTTTAAATCAGTTTAGAGAACTTATTGCTTATGCAACACACGATTTGCACACACATTGTGTGGATTCTTTATCCATACTTTTTGTCCCAAAAGCACCATACACTCGAGGTGTTTGGAGGATGCCATCCATTTTGCTATCTTTCATGATAGCAATGGCCGGCCCGAGCATGAATGTCTCGAAGAATCCTCAGACCACCACTACTATTGATTCGACACACAAGTGTAAACAAAAGCTTAAACTTGGGAAGGCTTATCCAAGACCAGACTGAACTCACTCCTAAGAAGACCGTAACAAAGAAACTTCAGATACTTCGGTACTTGAGGTCAAAATGGCCACATGAAGGCCAATTGTGGTTGAGCACAAAGTGGTACCAAGGTGGCACAAGTGAAGATAACCCTAAGATTACTTCCATTGATACCTATGTTTTGGAACATAGTTCCTACATAAATTGTAAATTCAGTTCAATAGGCTTTTGGCCTAATGATTTGATCCGTATGTTAGGACCCCAAATTGAAGCAGAGGCAGCTTTTGTTGGCACGTCACGCCTCTTATTGGAAAGTTGCGCATTCATATACAGGCTTATTTGGATCATGAGCATTTCTTGATTGCCCCACTCCATGGATGTGATGTATTACTTGGCAAGCCTTGGCATCATTGGCTTGAGCCTCACAAAGAATATAAAACCAACAGGATCACATTTATGCATAGAGACCACATGCATGTTATTGATGCGGGTAAGGAAGGGGATTCCATCCGAGTTGTATCTCACATCCAAATTAATAAGGCAATGAAAAAGAGTCTTTCCGCGTACTTGGTTTTGTTCGTGACAAAATTGAACAAAGTAATGTGAATGTGGATGTATTGACTCAAGATAGACTGAATTTTCTTAACGCATATAAAGATTGTTTTGCCGATGCATTCCCGGGAGAACTACCACCTAATAGGCCTGAGGATCATCGCATAGATCTTGTGTCAAGTAGTTCCCCACCTAACAAACCCGCATATCGTGTGAGTGCTGCACAACAAGAGGAGATTATGAAGCACGTTAATGAGCTCCTAGAAAGGGTTTGGTTCAGCCAAGCTTCTCACCCTTTTGTTCTCCTGTACTTCTTGTGCAAAAGAAGGATGGATCTTTCCGCATGTGCGTGGATTATCGAGCTCTAAACAAGCTCACATCAAGAACAGGTTTCCAATCCCACGCATAGACGACATCTTGGATAAGCTTGATGGTTTGGCTTGTTTCAACCGTATAGATTTGAAGAGTGGTTACCACCAGATTCGTGTCGTACCCCAGGATGTCCAGAGATACACTATTTGGGACACATCGTATCCAAAGAGGATGTAAGAATGGATCCTGCTAAAATTGAAACCATTCGAAATTGGCCAGAGTTGCAAAATGTCAAGTGCGTAGCTTTCTGGGGTTATGGTCATACTATATGCGATTCATCAGGCATTTTGCCAACATTGCCTCGCCATTACATGATTTTACAAAGAAGAAAGCCATCTTCAAATGGACTTCGAATGAGCAAGATACCTTCTTGCAACTCAAAAATGCTATCATTTGTGGGTCCGTGTTGATTGTTCCCGATTTGCAAAAGCCATTCACGGTGGAATGTGATTGTATAGGGGCTGTCCTAAATCAAGAGGGTCATGTAGTTGCTTATGAAAGCCGCCGATTGCATGATGCTAAGATCCATATGGACATTTATGAAAAAGAGTTCTTGGCTGTAATTCATGCCTTAAAGATATGGAAGCATTATCTTCTTGGGGCTAAATTTGTAGTCAAGACTGATCATCAAAGCTTGAGATATTTTCTATCTCAAACAAAGCTTTCAGAGAAGCAAATGAGAATGGCAAACTTTCTTTCCATGTTTCATTTTCAGATTGTACATACTCCGGGAAAGAAGAATTTGGTGGCAGCTGCTTTGTCCAGGAAGCCTTATATAGCTGCAGTTTCAGTGGCCTCTCATGGGGACTTATCTACCATGCGTGATTTGTATCATTCGGATGATGATTTTTCCCATATATGAACTGATTTGATGGCTGGTCACTCGCATGCCTCTTATGTGATCAAAGAGGGTTACCTTATGAGGGCTAACTGCTTACGTGTGGTGAAGGATATGTGTTCAAAGGTTATGGAGGAATGTCACGCTCCACCTTATGCTGGTCATAGAGGTATTTTACCTAGGACACGCATGATCAAAAGATATTTCTTTTGGCCAAGCATGTGTAGAGACATTGAGGCATATGTACGCGCATGTATTACTTGCCACAAGGTGAAATTTGATAGGCAAAAGCCTCCAGGCTTGCTTCAACCATTTCCTATTCCCTCGCAGCCATGGGAAAGCATTACTATGGACTTCATTATGGATTTGCCTAGATCCCAGCATGGGAATGATGCTATTTGGACCATAATTGGCAGGTTTAGCAAGCAAGCTCACTTCTTGCCTGTCAAAAAAACCATTAAAGTTGATCATATGGTGAAGCTTTTTCTTGCTCACATCTTCAAACATCATGGTATGCCTAAGTCCATTGTTGGGGATAGAGATCCCAAGACTACGAGCCTCTTTTGGAGAGCTTTATTTGATAACATGGGCACTAAGCTTGAGTTCTCATCTGCTTATCACCCCCAAACAGATGGTCAAAGGAGGCTGCAAATTCTGCTGTGTTGGATTTTTTGAAGTGTTATTTTGCAGATCAAAACAGTACCTGGGAGAAGTATCTTCCACTTGTAGAGTTTGCCTACAACAACACAATACATGCCTCCATGGGAAAGGCCCCGTTTGAGATTATTTATAGCAGAGTGATCTTGCCACCCATCCTTTGTACAAAGGATGAGATTTTTGCAACCGATGAGTATGTGCGTGACTTGGATGTCGCCTTTGCTCAGGTGCGGACAACCATTGCAAGGTCACAAGACAAGCATAAGAGGGCCGACAAGCATAGAAGGGACATGCAAGTCAAGGAAGGTGAGCTTCGGAAGAGGCCAAGACAAGAGGGATCATATCCAAAGCTTTCTACCCGATATTATGGACCCTTCAAAGTGGGATCAATGAAGTGTCCTACAGGCTTACTTTACCCAGTCATTGGAAGATTCACAATGCTTTTCACGTGAGTCTTTTGCGGAAGTATGTGGGGCCAGATCCAGAAGAGCCTGTCACAAAAGATCCGCCCGAGATTAATGAGCTAGAGGAGGAAATCCTCCAGCCAGAGCAGATTGTATTTCACAAGAAGAGAAAGTTGCCACATGGGAAGCTTTCCGGGAGATACCTTGTGAAATTTAAAAATTATTTGTCAATTGATGCAAAGTAGATAGACGAGGATTATTTTGCTGACTATCCTCAGTTTTTGCAGGCATATCTTGAGGCTTTTCTGTTGAGGACAACTGTTTAGAAGCCCGGGGGGATGTCACCATTTGGTCCATCTCCATGTCTGGAGCCACTCTTCTGGTTGATGAGCTAGAGGAAATCCTCCAGCCAGAGCAGATTGTTTTTCACAAGGAGAGAAAGCTACCACATGGGAAGCTTTCCAGGAGATATCTTGTAAAATTTAAAAATTATTTGCCAATTGATGCAAAGTAGGTAGACGAGGATTATTTTGTTGACTATCCTCAGCTTTTGCAGGCATATCTTGAGGCTTTTCAGTTGAGGACAACTGTTTAGAAGACTGGGGGGATGTCACCATTTGGTCCATCTCCATGTCTGGAGCCACTCTTCTGGGATTGTTACTCCATAGAGCGGCCAGATTTGTGCCATGTTCACATGGGGCCAGGCCGGTGTCCCATGTGAAAGGGCCAATCTTTTGGTGTCACATGGATGGGAGCCAAATTCGTGCCACCCGCGAATAAACAGTACTGCATCACATGGACGGGAACCAATTTTGTGCCACCCGTGTGTATCCTACTTCGTGCTGTATGGATGGGAGCCTATTGGTGCCACCCATGTATGGCCAGGATGGCATCTTACCTATGGGATTGTCACTCCATAGGAAGACCATGACATACATTCATATTTCTATCGCACCAGTTTTGTACCCGACAGGAAGTTTTTGTACAAGTTTCATGAAAGGGAGATTTCATCCATTACATGTGCACATGCATTTATGATTGCATGCATAAACTTGTTTTCGCATGACTTGTTTGCATGTGTTTGCATGTTTTGCCGTGTGCCAGTACACTGGACAGGGACGCCCCCCAGTGTACCGTGGGAGCGCTGCTTGCTGACACATTGGTGTGGCATGTGAACAGGTGGTAAGTATTGTTTTTTTGGCCTTTTTCTAATGTAAAATCTATAAAGTAATCCAAGCCTTAATATTTATAAGGTTGGGTTTTCACACATTTAAATAATGGCCGGATAATTTTTAATGTGGGTGCCGATGGACTAATCATTAATTAAGGTTTAATAATACTTAAAACAAGTATTGCATGGGTAACTTCTCTTTCCCCACACGGAAGATATGGAGGGAGAATGGTTGATGAAAAGTAGGCGACTACAAGAGCTGATTTTTGGGAAGTTTTGATTACACCCGCCTACTGTACACCTGTTGTACCTACCTGCAAAACAGTACCCGATTGTTGTACGCCTGTTGTACCTGCCTGCAAATAGTACCCGACTATTGTATGCCTACTGTACCTACCTGCAAACAATACCCAACTACTTTATGTGTGTTGTACCTGCCATGTACACGCCTGCAGCTACTGTACCCGCCTGCTGTACAACACCTGACTGTTGTACTTGCCCTGTACCCGATTTGTTGCTGTTGTACCAAGCCTATACTTGTTGTACCAAGCCTGTACTTGCTATACCAAGCATGTACTTACTGTACCAGGTAGACCTGACTGCGTGGTAAAAGGAATGCATCTCCATTGACTCTTGCTACAAGCTATACCAGGTGCCTTGTATTTCTTATTTGTGTAAGACTAAAATTTACTACATTAAGTTCAAAGATTTCTTTAAGTTTTGTGCAGTGCAGGAACAAAACATGTTTATGCTAACCATACTCAGGAAACTTTCCTAGTTTGGTTTGTTTTTCCCTGAGTGGTAGTGCTAACCGCGCCCTCAAAATTCTGAGAGCCAGTGAAGGTTAGAAACACTAGGGAGTCCGGGAGCAAAGCTTATCTGGGAGAACCAGGCAATGTTCCCTCCACGGTGTACCCCTTTGTCTGTGCTAGTACAAGCGTGCCTATTGGAGCACAGTCCCGAAAGACCACTGAAAGGCAGGTGTGCACCCAGTGAAGGTGGGAGTGTGCCTGTGACTCCAGACTTCATCGACAAGTACCCAATTGTTTGAGATGTATTCACTCCATGTGAGGAGAAATCTGGCCTATTGGCCCATAACACTTGTACATATAAATACTCCAAGAAATACAAATGCATTGAGGGGAGAGCCTGCCATTTCCGGCCCTAGTGTTGGTGTCAAGTGTTCTTGGTGGTGGTGGTGTGACAGGTCATTTACAATTTTAATGTTGTTAATAATGTCCATTGTTAGAATTAGTTAAGTGATCTAAAAATGTGTATTTTGTCTTTCGATTTGCAGGCCTCCTATAGGGAGCGGTTACACACACCCAGGGTAGAAGTCCCATGGGGCTGGTCGGTGTCAGTAAAACCCGAGGGATTGGCAGCCTTGAGAGTCAGATGCCATTTGGGGCATACTGAGTAAGGCTCTTAGGAAAACGGTTCCAAGGGGGTGGAGCAAGGATGCCATGATCAAGGAAGGAGACCATTGTAGTGTTCACGGACAAGGCATGAAGGCAAGGGGACAAAGTGGAAACAGATGCAAAGATCTCAAACCTAGATCTGGAGTGGAGTGAGAGACATGGCAAGGTTTTCATCGAAAAGTTTGCCAGGGAGGAGACAAAGGGATGATGACAGTCATCCAAGGTCATGGGTTGGAATCCTTTCATCAAGTTTAGCAAGAGGGGATGTCATGTGCACAAATGGACATGGCTGTTTTCCACGCTAATCCCTGATTAGGCAGCAGATAAACAGTAGGTTTACGACACTAGCAAGGCTCAGGAGCATGTAGAAGAATCCCTATGAGGTCAGGACAACAGTCGGCATTGTAGACAGGAGCATGCAGATGAAGTCGGGATTTATCTTGTATTTTGTGTGTTTTTGTCCTTGCTTCTGGCTGACAGCAGATCAGCCAGTTGGTGGGCATGTAGAGAGCCTATAAAAAGGCTAGGCTAGATAGTAGAAGACCATTTGAGCGCCTCTTGGGGCAGGTCAAGAGTGAGGGCTTTTTAGGTCTAGATTTAACCTCTTTTGGAAGGCCAAGGGCCACAGATTTGTATAGTCCTATGCACAGCTTTACTTCCTATATAATATACTGAAAATACAATTCTCTCTCTCTCTTTCGGAATATAACTTCACATAGTACACATTAAAGGCAAAATTGTAAAATTAAATAGAAATCATGGAGAACAATGAGAGAAATAGAGGAGAAACATGGGGTGGATCATACTTTGGAGAAGATGGTAAGAAAATCTGAAAAAAGTCAAAACTTACAAGGAAAATTTTGCCATAAAACCTTGAGAGAGGAAACAGAAATAGAAATGACACCCTGAGAGACAGCAGTTCCACATTTTTAACTAGGAAACGACAGTTTCTTCTTATTATGCCACAATAACTTCTCCCGTAAGCATGACATAAGCTACAAACATCAACCAGTCTACTCTAATTGCCTCTATCAACACCCTCCCACAAAGCTCCCTCTTAGCCATTCACTCATGCTGCAGCCCAACAGAGATTCTCTTTACTGTCAGTGAAGTCACAACTAAGAAAGCACCAGAAGGCCCCCACCCAGAGAATGGATGGTACATTGAGGAACATAAGGCTCTACACCAAAAGAGGAATGAGTAACTCCATCATCATCATCCACAGGCCAGCGACACAGAGAGGGAATATAGACGTCCTGTTTGCCACAATAAACAAGATTTTGTTGCAAAAAGTGAGCAAGAATTGTTTGATATTCTCTATAGCAAAAACTCCAAAGATTGCGAGAGGGGGCGAGAAGAAGGGGGGGGGGGGGGGGGGGGGGCAGGGCGTGGGGGGTGGGTGGGGGAGGGGGGAGGTATGCAGGCAGAAAGAGGGGCCGCAGTCGGGAAGGGCGAGAAGGTGCGCAGGCGAAAGGTGGGGGTGCATGCAGGCAGCAGATGAGAGGTGGCAACGAAGGGGGGACGCATGCAGCACAGAAGTTCGCTGAGGGAGCTCGCAGCTCCACGCTCGCCCACAGGTTAGAGCATGGACTTGTTGATTGAAGATGCGGCTCCTAGCCGTGCTTTGTGATGAGTTTCACAGGTTTTTCCTTCAAAAATCTTTGCTGCAACATGCAACCGGTATGATCATGTAACGCACAACAAGACCTTCTTTATACCTTTATGTTAGTGAGCATGAAGTAATCCACTTTAATCGTATTCCCAGGAGATAGAGCTGAAAAGAGAGAATGTAGAGACGACACCATATTGGATCCCGCAAGCAAGACTATTTACTTTTATTGCTTTGGAGAACTTCTTTACAATGCAGAAAACTTACTGCAAACGGTTGACCAAGGATTGCCAAACGCAAGGATGATGTAGACCAAACGTCTGCTAAACCATCAAACAGGTTGTGAAGACATTGTGAAGCCACTTCAGAGAGCCTTATGCACACGCAATCTGCTGAGGGAGATGCAATACTCAAGGCTGAATGCTGAAGATAGCTTCGGACTACCTTGGATTGTAGCACAATGAAAAGGTTGAAGCAACCCGGCCTGCTTCAAATGTGGAACCTTCACTTTTTAGCAAACTTGGCATGCCTGGACGTATATTGGTAGACATCCTATTGGCAAACAGAATAGCCACTCTAGCTTCTCCAAGGTATTATTAATACCACGATGACCCCCAACAAGAGAATCATGGCCATCATCAAGTAGTGCCTATCTTTTCTACCTTAATACATAGCCAGTTTTAGTAGGACAACAATCCTTCTTGAACTATATAATGACCTAGTTCGAAACTGAGGGCCAAATTGTATGGAGTCCAAAATTCTACAGAATTTTCATTTGATGCTTTCATATTATCCAAATCTTTGCCTTGATTTTCTAACATAGTGGACCCCTGCAATGTCTGAATGGTGGACATTAGACTAAGAGCATCAGCAACACGGTTATTCTTGCCAGGGACATACTCAATCATACCTCCAAACGGTTGGAAGATTTAACTCCACCCAGCTTACCTATCACTCCATTGGGCACTAGGCATAGTCTGCAACCATTAAAGTGTCGAATGATCCGTCTTCACTGTGAATTCCCACCCATAAAAGAAAGGTTTCCAATGCTTGAGAGTTGTGATCACCCCTTATAGCTCCTTGTCATACAGTGAATAATTTTTCGTCATTCAGCTTGCGACTGTAAAATAAGCCACTCGTATGCCCTCTTGCTATAAAACAGCACAGATGGCAAGATAGCTAGCGTCAGTGATAACCTCAAATGGGCCGTCCCATGATGCCAACTTAAGAATAGGTGCTTCTAAGGCCACTTTCTTCAATGCATGGAAGGCCTCAAGAGACTTGTCTGTAATGGACACTTTTAGACGACGTGTCTTCACGCCCTTGAGCACATCTGTGAGGTGCCTCAAGGTCAAGAAAGTTGTCCATATGGGTGTTGTAGGCCTAGCAAAGACCCAAAAATGATCTGATCTCTTGAGCAACCTTGAAAACATCCAATCCAATTTAGCCTGCACCTTTTCACGAACAACACGAATATCAGAAGCATTGATCGCGTATCCCGGATAATGGACCTCTGATAGGCCAAATGCACTCTTCTTTCATTGGTGACTAGTCTAGTGCTCATTGTCCCGCAAAAGTTGCAAGACCCTCTCCACATCCCGCTCATGCTGCTCTGCAATGGCAAAAAAGATCAATAAATCAACCAAGAAGATGAATACACACTTTTCAATCAGCTCTATGAATACCAAAGACATCATTTTATTGAATGCCATTGGTGCATTGGTAAGATAGAACGACATCACCACGAACTCATAATGGCCACGTTTGGTCCGAAAAGCTGTCTTTCGAATGTAAACCATACAAATCCAAACCTTATGGTAACCACTCTTGAGGTCTATTTTTGAAAAATACTTAGCACCATCGAGACACTCCTAAATGTACTCGATCTTGAGTATTGGGAACTTTTTTTGATGGTGGTGAGATTATTCAATGTCCTATAGTCCACACATAAACATATTGTCTCGTCTTTCTTTTGCAAGAATAAGATGTGCAACGAATTGCGAGGATAATGGGCAGATAAAACCAACCTGCAGTAATTGAGATAACTACTACTCTAGTTCGCCCTCCAGTGCCTTAGATAGGCAGTAGGAAACTTACTGAGTGGCTCAATCGCAGGGACCACTCAATGCCATGATCCTCCTCAAAACAATGGGTGGGAGTTCGTCCATCAACATGATGTCTTCGAACCGTGAAAGACCTACCAACTTTTTCTCCAAGGGTGCTACTGGTTAAACAGCAAACACTTGGGTGCAGACATAAATCAGCACACTCTCAGCTTCTTTTTTGATTGCTCGATGGACATAGGACATAAATCTCCCCACAAATACTGTCGGCTCAAGTAAACCGTCAACAATGGTAAGGTGTCCTACCGCCAATCAAGAAAAGACGCATGCTCTCGGAACCACTGGATGCCGAAAATCATGTCACACCCCAAAAGTGGTGAAACAATGAAATCTCATTGAAATGTGGCCTTTTGAACCTAAAACTCAAACTATTGAGCTTTGTAAATAATGTGTGAGGAAAGCAGGTGTGAACCCATCCACAACCAGATGGTGTGACACCAAGGTACGGCCCATCTTAGTAGCCAACTGTGGAGAGTTGACATCCTCAGAGCTGCCCATGTCGAAAAGGATAATGAACTGATGGCTCTTCGTTGTCTCATAGGCACGGATTAGAGCTTTTGTCTGCCCCTTAGCCTTGCCCTCTTGCTTATCGTCAAATACCGCTGGAGGTACTAGATTCAAAAAGAGCAATAGCTAAACAGCATTCGCATTCGAGGGTGGAGGGGTGGGGGTAGCTTCGGTGGTGGACACTATAGAGGACGATGCTTTGGTGGCTTTCTCAACCTGCCACTTGGTGCAATCCTTCTTACCATGGCCTACTTGATGGCAAAAGAAACAACAATTTTTTGGTTGTACGGTGATGGAGGAACTAGGACCAGGTGCCAGCTTGGAAAGTGTGGCCATCAGCCTGGCCTATAAGGTTGCCAGTAACTGCTAATGTTGGAGTTGCATGGCTTCTCAATCGAGCTTATGTTCATACTCCAACACCACGCGTTCAGCCTAGCATCTGGTCTTCAACATTCCTCTGATTGGCTTTCTCTATCTTTCAATCTCCTCGGCAACTTCCCGTCGTCTTTGCTGCTCCATGAGAAGAAGCATGTATTCAAAATTTTGAGAACCCTGCTCTATAATGCTTTTTTGCTTCTTTCACCTGCTGTATTTGTAACTTTAGTAGCCTCTTTTATTCAATCAGCTCTTAAAAGGAAAATGTTGGTGCTTTGTCTTCGTGGACACTTTCTTCTGCAGTGGTGTCCTCGTGGACACTTTCTTTTGCGGTGATGCCTTCTTTGAAGCTTCTTTCTTCTTCTCTTGACATGGTGACTAGCTAGGTAGTTTTGCTTGACCCATAGTCACCAGAAACGAGAAACGGGAACGGAAACGTTCCGAGGAATGGAAACGGGGAAAGGAGTTTTTAGGGGTGGAAACGGCTGTTTCCTATGACACTATGACTTGGAAAACGAGAAACGGCCATGGAAACGGATGGGGTCCTAAAACAGAGAAACGTGCTTCTAGGGACTGAAACAGCCGTTTCCTCTGACTATGGCCTGACCTCAGTTTTACCATTCACGGAATGCGCTCATCGTAGGTAGTCAAGCTAGGTCACAACCAGAAGCCCTGATACCAATGTAACATGCAACCATTATGATCCTGTAATGCACAACAAGACGACCTTTATGTTTTTATGTTAGTGAGCATGAAGCAATCCACTTTAATCTTTATCCACCGGAGATAGAGCTGAAGAGAGAGATAATGTAGAGACGACACCAGATTGGGTCGTCCCAATTTACCCACTTAAGGGCCCCCTCCTGCAAGTAGGAGTATTTGCTTTTATTGCTTTGCAGAACTTCTTTACAATGCAGAAAACTTACTGAAGACAATTGGCTGAGAATTGCCAAACACAAGGATGATGTACACCAAACGTATGTTGAACCATCAAACGGGTTGAAGACACTATGAAGCCACTTTGGAGAGCTTTTTGTGCACACCCAGATCTCCTGAGAGAGATGCAATACTAAAGGCTGAATGCTGAAGATAGCTTTGGACTGTCTTGGTCTGTAGCACAATGGAGTGCTGGGCTGAATTGATGTATGCACAAGTCCAAAGACTCAAGCACACATATACTTCTACAATGGTTTACTGCTGAATCTATAAAAGAATGAGATGATTTAGGCAAACTTCTTATATATGACGATTCGCTGCTGGTCAGTCATCTAGATTCTACACTGTTGTCGGCTTGTTAAAATGCTCACAACTGCTGCCATTAGCATTAAATGCTATATATTCATAAGGTCAGAAAAATCTTAACTTACGAATTGAGAGATTTGAGAAAGAAATAACAGTGAAGAAGGACAAAGACAAAAACAAAGCATTTGAAAGATCAAAAATAAATAAACTAACAAACCTAGCTACTAAGGAGAGGAAATCAAAACATAATATCAAACGAAGACTTTTAATTAAGACATTAACCCAAAAAAAAAACAACCAAAAACAAAACAAAATAGCAAAACAGAGAACTGTAAACTCTAGACCTAAAGCACTAAGAGCTAGAACCAAACATTAAGCTAAACTTTAAAAAAGACTTCGACTCAAAAGTGCAACCATTTAACTCCAATGTCTGTCCGAACATGAGGTGTAGGTTCATCAACTCTATCATGCATAGCGTGGATAGTATAGCATTAAATGCTACGCTTTCAAGTAATCATTTCACACGCGTACTGTCCTGGCTGCTGGCCCACTAGCTGTCCCAGCCATTGTAAGGCTGCCAACTGGGTGTAGGACTCTTGTATGCCCCTTTTGGTATGGCCCATGGTAGCCCACAAGCAAGGCTCATAGGCTGGCCATAGGGCTAGCCTAGAGCCTTGAATCCCTTTGCTAAACAACTTCGACATGCTTCTATATGCTTGCTATGCTAGGATAACTTACACGAACTAACTGTTCTCCAAGTGGGTTAAGTGACAGACTGACACCTAAGGCTTGGGACAACCTACGTAAGCTCATGCCTAACATGTGCCTGGACTGGGTTCACACTGGGGTCATGGCATACAACAAATAATCCTAAAAAATGTACCGACTCTGATGATGAGCCAATGTGTCATATGGCACCTCAGTGCATGGGTGCATGTGACATTTGCAATCTTGGCCAATGGTTTTGATGGAGAATCATTGAAGTCGCCTCATGAACGAAAGCATCCAAACATGACCTCCACGTAAATTGAGCCTATGCTTCACCCTTCAACATAGTGAGGTTGTAGTCAAGGTACAGTACGTAGTCTTGATCTTTCACAAAGCCAAATGAGATACCCTTCTAGGTCAAGAAGTTTGCTATTATAAGACATCCATGGAAAAGATACCTTTTGTGGCCAATGCTCATAGCTTACATATCAGCCCTGACACATGAAAATATCTGAAGTGCTTTGAGCTCTAGCAGACGTGCTCCTAAATCCCAGTATCAATTAGGGTCTATGTCCATCAATGTCTACAAGGTTTTTCAAAAGGAAACCCTCCAGCAGGACTGCTCACTCCAACACTAAAGATACTCAGAGGAGGTAAAAGAAAAAGTGGTATTCATCTAGGAACTGCACCAACAGCCATCTCCATGAGTCTGTACCAGCATCAGACAAATTAGCATCGGAGAGAAGTGCCCATTCCCCCCCCCCCCCCCCCCCCCCAAAAAAAGAAAAACAAAACCACCAGAAGCAGCAGCCTTAACTTCCCATAAAGCAGACAATAGTTGTTCTTACTCCTGTGACTCCTCCCTGTTAAGTGGTCCAGGAAGAGAGTGAAGGGCAGCAAGCCATAGTGGACCTAAGTAAAGCTGTCATAGACACATCCACATTGATATACAGAATAACAGAAGCAAGACCGGACACAAAAGAACATCCTTCTAAAAGCATCTTACGAGGTCCAAAAAGAAAAGCAAAAACACACACATACCTCTGGAGCCATCCAATAAGGGCTGCCCTTGAAAGATAAAGGAACTCCTTGCTCCTTTATCTGCATCAGATTTTCAACAACAAGGTTCAAATCAAAACTCTGGACTCCTTAAAGCATCATTAAGCAGTTACACAAACAGTCATAACCCTAACACCCCACTGAGATCAAAGCATTACACGGACCCCCTCAGAATTGAAAAGCCAATGCTTGGACTTTAAAAACTTTTATGTCGAGTACATTTTTATCGACCCTTGTAAAGAATAAATTGGAGCCAACAGGACGCACAATCTGTACACAGCTCTCTGTGGTGTCTCTTCTACTATATTGCGTCACCTGCCCGGGCTGGTTCTGGGCTGCCCGCAGGCTGTAAATAGCCCTCCAGATGCTATTCAAACCTACACAAAGCCTGCCCAACTCTTTTATGCTTAATTCCAAGCTGCCATTGTTGTCCATTTTTCTCACATTGTTCCTGACCTGCACATTATCATGTAGGCCTTTGGCTTTTTTTGGCACTCGTATCTCCCACACAAGAAAAGTTATAAACATGCAACCCCAGGTTATTTTACAAACATGAGAGTTAAGGAGGTTCTTTCTGTGAAGGAACTGCAGACAGCTCTTTACCCAAATCCATTCACACATCTTTAGGAAAACGGGAGGTGTTCCAAGCCCAGCGTAAGGCCCATTTTTTGCAAAAAAGTGAGGTGTCCAGAGGCCAGCTGTAAACCAAGTGTAAGGCCCTTATCAGATATGCACAATCTTGTTCTCACGGCAAGCATTGGGAAAGGGCTTTAACCCCACTGCATGGAGCAGAAGAATTGCTTGCACCGGCTCCAATGCACCCTGATTCCATTGGCCATTTTGTGTAAATGAGCATAGAAACAGAACCACAGCGTGACGTGCTCAAAAACATCGTTTTACAATCACAACAAGCAGTAAACCAGATGTTGCTAAGCTTATCCAACAATACCGCAAGGCAGGTGTTACTGAGTGTATCCAATACATTGTCATAATCTATACCAAAAAATTCGGAGACTGTATGTTGCATGCTACTCAAACCTAGCCATAGAAAGGAGGCCTTGCAATGAAACTTACGTGTTTTGCCATCCCAAAGTCAGCCAATTTTACTGTCCCGTCTTGATCCACGAGTATATTTGCCCCCTTGATGTCCCTTAGATCATAAGAAAAATATAAAAGATTCAGGATGATTGTTGCTCCAAACCAAAACAGTGAACAGTAACATGTAAGCTCCAAGATAATCCACAAAGCCAAAAGAAGATCCCCTGTTTGAACATTTTCTTTTCCTCCGTCCAGCACCCACAGCTCAAAGTTCCACATGCACAAGACACTCTACTAGGTTTCAATGGCCAGGACAGCCTGTCCCCCACCGAGTATTTGCTTTACTGATACAAAAATGGAAATACAAGGGCTGATGTCACTTAAAACCTAACTTGTGCTCTCACAATTACCAAACCGTGAACATGTGAAAGATTCCCAAGCTACATCCAGTTCCATTCATTCCATCCGGCTACTACTGTCTATCTGCTTCCCTCCATTGTCGCAAGACTCCTTCTGTTGGGTTCCATCCATCCATCTCCAAAATACTCCTGTTTTCCGTCCACTGGGCTGCTCTGTGTTATGTGCTCTGTGCTCTGTGCTGCTGCACTTGCTAATGAAAAAGGGAAGCAAGAATGAGATATGATAAACTAGGGAGCTGGGCTGCCTTTTTTTATAGGCTGAATTCGTCCCCATCATGCTGTTGGCCAGTCGACCTGCTGGTCTTGGACTACAAATGGGGGAAATTACCCCATTTGGCCCCTTACTGTTAGAATTAGTGCATCTCAATGTATTTATGGGCTCTACCCATTTTGGGTATTTTATTCATTTACTCCTATTTTAGGGAGTCATGGAGCTGTCGGGACTCGGCCAGCTCCCACACCACACTATAAAAGGAGGCCTCCCATTGTGCACTTCATCACCCAGTCCCTTGCACATTGTTCAACATCTCTTGCTAGCTATTGCCATTGTAAAGCTGTTTGCTACTATAAAAGGTGATCTTGTCCACAGGCTCTCTCTACTCTCTCTCTTGTTCAGTTTATGCTTCCGCCTGTGCATTCTCCAACATGGTATCATTCGCTTAGGTTCAGGCTGCTCCATATTTCTGCAATCTGCTCACCATTTCATCATATGTGCCTTGCGCTTTCTTCCATAGCTTCTCCCGGCTGCTGATAGGTGATAACAGTTGCTGCATTTTCCTTGTATCCTGCTGCGTTTTCTGGTCCAGCCAGCCTCTTGCTGTCGGCCAGCCCTTTCTGGCTGTGTTTTGTTCTACAGAAGCAAGTTGAGGAGTTGTGGCTGCGTTTTCTGCTCTGGCATCAATTGGTGGTGAGTTTCTTGCATGTGGTGTTGCGAGACAAGTGGCTCTACATCTTCTTCTTCCTCCACGAGTCTTTGCCCTTCCGATAGGAGGTTCCCAGTGGTTCTAGGACTGTTTTGCTGTTGTCCAATCTCTTTCTCTACGGCTCTCCCCCCCCCCCCTTCCCCCCCCCCCCCCCCCCCAGTACGAACAAGGATGACAAGTTGAACGGACCCAACTATGCTCATTGGAAGCTGCAAATGCGGATCTGGTTCATCCACAAGGGTTTGTAGGATATTGTTCAGGGCAATGAGAAAAGCCTGAGTGTCCTTAGAACTCTAGGAGGAGGACTCTGGATCAAGAGGATGAATTCCTTGCGGAATTACAAGACTGGGAGAATCACGATTCGAAGGCACATTCAGTCATTCCGTGCTTGTGCGGACCATCATACAGGAGGTCTCACTTGCCGTGCAAACTCTCACCAGTGCTCATCAGGTATGGTCTAAATTGGAGGATCTCTTTGCTCGAGATTTGTCGATGAGGACAGTTACCTTGCAAGGACCACTCTACGTTTTGTTATTTCCTGTAGGCAGTTCTATGTAGTCGTTCCTCATGAAGGCCAAAGTTATCCATGACCAGTTACTGGCAATGGATGTTGCTTTGTCCTCTGCTCAGCTGGCTGCACTTATCCTCACCAAGCTTCCCCCAGAGTATGATGTGGTTTCTCGAGCTTTGCGGTGCCAGGTCACAACCACTCAGTTGGATTTTGATGATCTTAGGTCCTTACACTTGGAGGAAGAGTCTGTCCTCGTTTCTTAGGGTAAGATAAAGGTGTCTCTTAACAATTCTGATTAGGCACTTACTTTAGTTCAAAAGAAAGGTCAGAGCCGCTGCTTCTCTTGTGGGAAAAGAGGACATCAATCCAAGGATTGTTTATCCAGGAAGTCCAAGGATTGTTTGTCCAGGAAGAAGGACAAGACCAATGGCAAGTCTTCATCTCAGAAAAAGGGCAAAGACACGACAAACGATAGTGATACAGATTCCTCTAGTAACACATCTAGAGCTCCCAAGGCGCTTCCGGCTCAAGACGACCCAAATGGTGTACTTCTCTAGTATACATGCAATTTCCTCCATGGCTTGTAGGCGGGAGAGGGCGTTGATTGCAACTCCACTTACTGGTGCATGGGAACCGTGATTCAGAGTTCCAAGCATTAGACATTTGGCAGGGCATGGTTATCTTTGGTGTAGCAAAAATTATGAACAGGATTTGTTCCGAGTTCATTGTTCGAGGCTTTTGGGACATGATAGGTTTTCCGTCCACTGTTGGGGATTATGGGCACGGTGTGTCGAGCAACTCATCATCTATTCTTCGAGTTCGCTGCACACTTGTGTGGGAATTCGTACCCAAGCAAAGTTCCTTGCTGTTCGTGGTGGTATTTTGTTTCGAGGAAACAGGTTGGTGGGTGCTCTCTCCGAGGTGATTCCAGTATTCGCGGTGTTGGAGGGTCCATGGTTGCATCTTCATCAACTTATCTTCTTCAGGCTCTTGCACACTATGAGCTGCAGAGGGGGTGTTAGAATTAGTGCATCTCAGTAGTATTTTATTCATTCACTCCTATTTTAGGGAGTCATGGGAGCTGTCGGCCAGCTCCCATACTGCACTATAAAAGGAGGTCTCCCATTGTACACTTCATCATCCAGTCCCTTGATATTGTTAAACACCTCTTGCTGGCTATTGCCGTTGTAAAGATGTTTGCTATTATAAAAGGTGATCTTGTCCACAAGCTCTCTCTACTCTCTCTCTTGTTCAGTTTATGCTTCCGCCTGGGCATTCTCCAACACTTATGAGGGAGTGTTCACCCGTCGACTCTGCCCTGGCCACTTTGGGTTCCAAGGGGCTGTTTCAAGGCACCCCAAGGCTCCTCCATGGCCTTTGAAAGTCCCTACAAATGCAAGGCATTTGCTTAATGGGTGAGACACTTGTGCTTTCTTCATTTCTGACCACAATGTTTATCAGAATCTTTGGTCTTCTATTTTTTTTTTGGCTTTTCTGGTTTTCATCTCCTTTTTCCTCTAGTTCTTCTAATCTTGTCTTGCAAATCACTCTAGACTTTCCACACATCCCCACAGAGCATCCAGCATCCCAGTTCTGGCTTCCGTCTATCTTCTAGAGTTCCTTGCTTGTCCATCTCCAAATGTCCAATTGCCTCTGGTTGGCTGCCCCCATCATTGGTGTGCACCCACCACTACCTTGTGTGTGAAAACCCTGATTTACTCAGTCACTTAGTCAACCACATCCCTTCGTTTGGGCTCAGAAAAGGTCTGCTACACCCTAACTCCTCCTAAAAGTCCTCAGTTGTCTAGGCACATGCATCTAAGGACTGATGCATGTGACTATCGCCCACAGCAACCATGGTGCCAACAGCCCAGTAGAACAAACCACTCTCTTCTCAGAAACCCTTCCAAACGTGGATGCCAGTAGAGGCATCCACCAGCGGCAAAGCAGGCATCAAGTCGGTTGGAGGGGGGTGCTTCACACTGCACAGTGAGACCCTGCAAACAAAACAACTGAGCAGCAGAATGTCAGAGCTGCAATGATTTTGCAAGGGAAGAGTAAGAGACTTTTGTACGCTCCACATTGTAAATTAGTTCCATGAGTCAAATTTGGCCCCAGCAGACAATATCTATCTAGTCTGGACTCTGCATGAACAAGGTTGAGTTGTTTGATATGTTTTTGTCTATTCTCACTAGAATCATGTTATCTAACAGAGGACCACCACATAGACCGTGACATGGGGTAAAGGAGAAACAAAAACGGAAAAGGAAAACGGCAATTTTGAGGGGATTGAAACAGGGAAACGCACAGAAATACATAGAGATGCAAGAAAATAGGAGAGTATGAATTGAAACTAGGGAAAAGGAGATCAGAGAGAAAAAAGAACAAAAGAGTAGCTAATATTGCCTTGAAATTGGGATTTTGCAAGGGAAACAGCAGCTGTTTTCCGGGAATGGTGGAAACGCACCATTACCCCCTCAAACGACTGAAACGGCCAAAAAACCAAGGATACTGCCACCTCTGAGAGAGAGAGAGAGAGAAAGAGAGAAGAGAGTATTAATGTCCACTACAGACCCAATGGGTCTATGAGACCAAGAATGTGGTGTATATGATCCATGTGTAAACTAAAATCATGAAACATAGAAACAAGAAAAGACCTATCTGCCAAATAAAACAGGCCAGTGTGCTACGTGGGTCCTGCATGCACAATGAATCGAGGAGAGCTCATCATGTGTCATCCTCTCCAGCCTCAGGGTACATAATGTCAATGTCCACCTCGTGTGGTGGTGTTGCTCTATGGTGCCATAATATATCCTGGATCTGAAGCTGCTAAGAAGATGGCCTGGGTCTCTGAGGACGGGGGCACAATGGCATGTAACAGAGAAAAACAAAAGAAAGAAACCCAAAATGGCAATTCCTTGCTACAAAGTAGCCAGAAATGTTTATATCTAAATCCTACATGCCAGGGCTGTCTCAATCTCCCCCATCTTGCTTAGTTGGGAACTGCTGCAAGCCCCCCGTAAGACTCTGAAACTTGTCTAGAGCTAACTTGCTTTCAGACACTCTGACCGGACCACCTGCAATCCTCAGCCCCATGTGGCATGTGCCTCTCTGCAAATACCCGGGAATGATCCTTGGTAATCTGAAGGAACGGTCCTTGTAAAACTACATTTGAGGTGGCTGATTCATGTCCTGACAATATAAAGCAGGAGGATGTCCATTAGCATCGAGAGGGGAGCCATCTAGTAATCCTTATTAGCTCCCAATTCTGGTTCTTGCAAGCTGCATGGATGAGGCAAGTGCAATCAAGGGTACATGATCAGCTGCTCCAGGATAGGTAACTCATGGATAATGGAACACACACACACACACACGAAATCATGGCTACAGTTTTTTCAACCATTAGATAATGTATACCTATGAACAGTATTCATGCTGTGTAGGAAATGCAACCCCTGCAGAATCTGTCGTGTGTAGCGCCGTATAACAGGCTCTTCGAATTTCTTGAATTCTTGATACAGCTTGTGTATTGAACCTCCAGAAACAAGTTCTAAGTATATGTACAGATTTCCACCCAACTGAACAAACA
The DNA here is from genome assembly GCF_041138505.1 of Cibotium barometz. Classification (NCBI taxonomy): domain Eukaryota; kingdom Viridiplantae; phylum Streptophyta; class Polypodiopsida; order Cyatheales; family Cibotiaceae; genus Cibotium; species Cibotium barometz. Next base: position 13,856,842 of record NC_141050.1, on the reverse strand, counting down.
AGATAGACCATGTAAGACAGGAAAACACATGCTGCAGTATCATGCAAAATAAAAGCACAAAAAGGAGAATCCAGAGGTAGCATAAAGGATGTATTACCATCTCACTTCCTTTATAATGGACAATGTTCGGATGACGCAAGGAACTCAAAAGCACAATCTCCTGCAAATCAAGGGTAAACACAATGAGAACTTGTAATAAGAAACACAAGCCACCAACCATACATACCAGAAGAGTCCTCAGCCACACTGTAACCAAGGGCTTTATTTCAAAGAAGGCATAAAAGAGGGTCCAAGAGAAAGGAGGAGAGTGTAATGCATTATTGCAGCACCTGCGCAAGCTGCTTGGCTGACTCTTTTGACTTAGGATCATCCCGAATAAACTCCACCTCTTTAATGGCACAAAATTCACCAGTTTCACTGCCAAAAGAGAAGGCATTTAACTAACCGATAGAACTGAGAACCCCTTCATGTGGCCAGTTTTTAAAAGTGAAATTATTACCTATGGATTCCTTTATAGACTTTGCCAAAAGACCCACTTCCTAACAAGCGCCCTTTCTGCCATTTCCCACCTGAAGCCCCTGACTCTGCTTTACTAGGACTCCGAGGTGGTACTGCGGAAGAGCGGGGTGACAGCGGAGTGGAAGACGAAGCAGTAGCCGTGCCCGATGTTGGAGGACGGGGCAAGGGATGTACGTCAGTCCAAGACAATGAATCATAACCCGTGCCACTGGACAGAGGATGGCGAGGAGAGACAGCCCTGCTTTGTGCCCTCGGACTCAAATCTGAACTTGGCCTTCTTTGTTGCAATGGAAAATCATTCGATATTGAATTGTGCCCAGAATTATGACCAGATGTGGGACTAGAGGCCTGTTGCAGATGGTTAGATGCAGGATTCCAAAGCCACGGTGGTTCTGGAGGGCCCAACGCTCGCGGGCTTGGCACTGGACTGGAGAATGTGCTGTTTGAAGCACTGTTTTGAACACCATTGACGTGTATATGAATGTGAAGATCACCTCCTTCCCCCTGGCCGTTTCTGATTGCCAACCTTTGCGAAGCAACTGCTCCAACAGGACTTCCGGGCTGCGTCCCATCAACTCTTGCAGATGACTGAATGGGAAACTGTGCAGGCAACCTTTGTGGATCTCTACAAAGCCACAAGAAAAAAATGAAGCATTACAAATTCATCAGTTCTTGACAAGGACAAAGAGAAGACTTTGTCATTACCTTTGAGGCATATCCTTACTCTTGGCTAAAACTTTATTATAAGAAGAAAATAAAACCACATGCCCCTATGATCCTGGCAACTAAATCTAATACCTTCTGCTCTGCATTTATGAGTGCCATGACCTTGAAAGAGCAGTGCTACCAAGGAAGGCTTCACACCTGTTCACATACAGGTGAAGCACCCACGCTACATTCTCCAGAAGAATCACCGCCGAACAGGTGCAGGTGTTCACCTACCTTTTCACAAGAGGCGGATGGATGTTGTTTAGGTGGTGATGCTGTACAGGCAGAGATCCTCAATTATCTTGGTTGACCCCACTGCGTTAAGTGTCTGCTGATTGTCCAGCTTGACCACACCGGACGGATTTCTGCATCTGTGAATCAGTTTTTGCCACACAGGCAGGGAGGGTGTCCGTACAGAGTGCAGGCACCTGTGAATCCCCACTCTAAAGGCCTGTTTCCACGCCGGGCTTGGTTGGCAACTGGTTTACAGTGTTCACTTCTCAGAAATTAATGAAGAAGAAGACAAGCCCTCTAAGCTCAACTTGTGGTTGTGAGGTGAACCCATAGGATTTGGAAATGTTCAGCTCACAACCGGTTGTGAATTTTAATGAGCGTGGAAATGGGCCTTAAGACTCCCTGCTATTTTGTAGCATTCACACAAGACAATGCAATGGATACTATGCTTGCACAAACTTGTAACGACCCCACTAAATGTACCTCTAATTAGGCATCTAAGACTCTGAACTTGTAGAGGCCATTTTGAACTAGAGAGTGTAGAAGATCGCATCACTCCCGATTATCAAGCCTAAGATATAGTAAAAAACCTAGAATTGATAACACCAATAAATCTATGGACTTTATCAAGATTAAGTCAACAAGCTTGTAGACCAAGAGTAAGGTTATGCCAAGAGTAAATAAAACCTTATTATAAGACCCACAATCAAATAAATTCTTTGAAGATGCAAAAAATCTAGTTGAAAAGCCAAATTGAAGAATAGCAGAAGAAAAGAAGCTCTCTTACTCAGAACCTATGGACTGATGTGGCCTGAATGCTTCCCCTTCAGAAACCCTCCTGTAAGAAGAAAACATCTCATGACCAAGACCACATTCTGATGAGCAATCACTCGAGGGCGAGTCGGTCAGATACCCTGATGCCCCTTCTGCATCCCTGATATCCCCAGGCCAAGGTCGTGGAGAGGGAAGTGGAACAAACGGTTGACCACTTGGTTGCACTAATGAACGAGGAGGAAGGGGTAATGGCATTAGTCTATCTAGGTTACTTGGACATCGGGAAACTGGGTTGGAAGGTGATGGTGACTGTGAACCCCATGTTGATCCAGAAACCACCTCTGTCGAGTGATCAATGCTGTACAGTGAGCTTCTTGATGCATCAACACTATCATCTTCTGAGCGCCTCTGACCTCGAACGTTTCCAGACCTCACTAACCTGGGGGAGTTTATAACGGACGGATCATGTTCCGTCCTGTGGCTTGACCTGTCACTGTTACTCAGGGATGCATCCTTGACACTGTCACTGATTCCTTTCTTCTTTGAGTCCTTGGTACGCCTGAAAAACGAGTGAAACATCGGCATTTGCAGACAGTGCTGGGGATACTGAAATTGCAGAAAATGGGACTTGTTGGGAGCTGGGTGTGAAGACAACCTAATGTAAGGGCTCAAAATGAAGATATCTATGATGGCAGAAAAATGGTGCCTTCATGTGATCAATTATTGCCCGTTTCAGTGCGCTTGTAGAACTCTTTACTAACCCAGACGCTGTGCTGGTAAAGCCAGCTTAAGGTAAAGCTGCCATTTGAGGGGCATGTTTCAATATTCTAACATGCCTTGTGTACCAAGATTCATAGAATACTGACCTAAACCTTGCTAAAACAAGTTCACGCCCATTCTCATAAAATAGCGAAAATGTAAAATAACTGCCCTTTTTCCAGGCCAGAAGAGATAAGAAGGATGATAAAAAAGTTAGCAGATATAAATGGACCATGTATGTGGTGCTGTGATAAACTGCTTCTGCCTACTAAGGCTCCTCCATGTTCTCCATCCATGAATGCTTGATGCAAGGGCTTCCCTTTTGGTCTTCAAGTGATGGGACCCAGTAAGTTTCTGCAAACATGAAGGTCCAGCTATGGCGAGACTAGCCTTTTGCGAGCTAAAGATCGCTTTTGCTGCTAAGATCTTTGCACGGCAAGCCTGTTCTTCACCCACCTGAACACGTGAAGAAGGCGGAAAACTCCTGTGTAACCCTAGTGTAAGTAAAAGAGGTACAAATAATGTAAAGAAAAAGAGGGAGAATTTCGCCTCTGCAGCCCTAAAGTAACCTGGCTGTACACTCGGTCGTCTGCTAAAGAGCCCGAATTGGCATCAAAAAATCACCACGCCTGATGGGGCAATTACACTCCCAAAGGGGAAAGAGAGCAAGAATGCGGCAAGTTTCAAGCATGCGGGCACAGATCGTCTGCTGAAGACCCCGAGATTGGCATCAACAAATCCCTGATGGGGCATTTCTGAGTTGCCGTGCTGGTAGACAGGAAAAACGCAGCGATGCTAGCGACCCACAAGGGTGTGTGCAGCGGGGAGGACCCAATTGTTTTCTTGGCCAGGGAAGAAAACCCAATTTGTCGAAAAGAGAAAAGCTCGGGGGGGAAGCGATGGTGGGCAGTAATGGGCTGTATTAAGGGGGCGGAGTAAAGTTAATGAGGAGTAAAAGAGAGCTGAGATCGGCAGAGACAGTGAAAAGAGGAAGAAGAGAGAGAGAGAGAGAGAGAGAGAGAGAGAGAGAACAGCCTCGGGAAAGACAGCACGCGAAGCAGAAATCGAGGATGTTAGAGAGAGAGAGAGAGAGAGAGAGAGAGATCTAAGAGGGGGAAAAGTAGTAGTGAGTACCCACTGATGAGTAGTGGAGGAGGAGGACATCACTATTGCTAAATAGCTAGGTAGTAGCCCAGCTGCAAGCCAAATTTTACAGCTAGGCATTAGCTATGGCAGACAGGGGTTGATAGAATGATTAGCAGTAAAAGATAAAGCCCCCCATCAGTACACACTCGAAATTTGATGGTAATACCAACACCCCACATCAATGAGTCCAGCAGCTTTTAATATAATTGCACGAGCAAATGAATTTCTTTATATATATATATATGAAGCCCAGAATTATATTGTAGGGTAAAGGAACCAATTACATGGTTACAAAAAGTAATGCTTTTTATTAGAAGAAGCATAACTTCCATCTTATGCCATTTGAATGACCTATATAAAATGCTCCACAAAGGAAGAATTCCAGCTCAAGCTTAGCCGGCGGATTCACAAAGACAGGTTGATGGAGGAAGCCAAGGAAGAATTCCAAATTCAAAAAGACAAGTTGATGGAGGAAGCCAAGGAAGAATTCCAGCTCAATCTTAGCCGGATTCAGAAAGACAGGTTGGCAAAGGATGGACAGGTAGCTGAGGAGGAGATTGAAATAACATCCATTTTTATTTCCTTTTTGGGAGAGGTTTGAACTGTAAAGGGTTTGAATCACAACCTTTGGGTAGAATACTAAAGCACTATGCATTTTCTGAGCATTTTAATTGCACTTAAATACAAAGGTAGAATGCTAACAATAGCCATCTTTTGAGCATTTTAGTTACACTTAAATACAAAAATCTCTTACTATGCATGTCCTTATTTACCTTAGGTCATGGGGCTTCATTTAATTAGGCCAGCTAAACTAACACCTTTTTATTTGGTCTTGCCTTATGCTAGACATTGTGAGGAATAAGGGGGAAATTGTTCCATCAAAGTCACACATAAGTGATCTTAGGATGGAGGTTAATTTTGTAATTTAGTTTTCAAAATTTTTTTAATGAAGTGTAGATATGTTTTGATTATCATTTATTGTTTATGTAAGTAAAGTTATTGTTAATAATAAAAAGTCCATCATCAAGCAATCCAAGGGTCAAGCTTTGTTCATTCAATTTTGTTTTTCAAAACTTTTGATTTGGTGTGGATACGTTTTAATTAACATTTATTGTTTATGTACTTGTAGTTATTGTTTATAATAAAAACACTAGTTGTTAAATAGGAAATAGGACTAAGGGAGGTTGAAAGTCTTTTGTAAAGTTTGCTATCTTTAATGTATTAATAATAAATTATTGTTCCCAAAAAAAACACTATATCGTGGTATAGTGGTAAGACACCCTTTTGCAAAGGAATATTTGCAACTTGTTTTTCTTAGCTTTCATAATAATGATTCAAAAACTTGGTTTTATTTTATGTTCATGGCACCACTCCTTAGACCATATGAGGGGATTTTTTCATGGTGATCAATCAAGCTAGTAGCATTCACCTTAAGACTATAGGCACGGTTAAATGCGAGCGTTGGAAGCATGTGAAAATTTTGGTGGCAAGAATAGATTTGGTCACATTCCACTTCAAAGATAGCTACTACCACGCTAAAAAATTTTACCTTTCTCAACCCCTCAACCAAGCAGAGGACATCTCACAGATAGTGGGCAGCTCGTGTAAAAATTGTTAGCCATTAGACATTTAAAAATTTAATTAATTTTAGATAGAGTCCTAAGTCTTACCTATGGGCAAAGGGAATTTCACCCATACTTCTACACGTATGCACACACCCAAGTACCATAAGGTGGTAATGTTAAATATTTTATTGATGATAAGTACCTAAATTCATAACCAACGGCAAAAGCCTTATGTTGTTACTCACAAGTTCTACAAAAATTTGGAAATATTATTCACGACACTACTTAAGTGCACAATGGCATTAAAGGAAAATTTGCAAATATATGAAAATATGAGCCTTGACATTTTAAAAACAACCTCAAAAATAATGCTTATAACTTATGAGCTTCAGTTTTACTTTTAACTTTTTCAAGAATCATTAATGCGGTTACACCAGCTGTAATGATTATCACGAGCCATCGTTTTAATATAAGATAAAAATATACGTATAATTCATTAAATCTATGACAATATGCTTTTGTAAAATATTTTTAGCCTTTGAAATAAATAAGGAAAATAAATTATCTTAAAATTGTATATAAAACATATCCAAGATCCAAAAGAGAAAAAAATGACATGAAAACCTAAAATTACAACTGTTGGATCACAATATTAATTGCCCAAAGAAGTTAGAGTCGGAAAAAATCACCCACTCACTATAATGTCCTACAAAAGGTAACAAGTTGCAAATAGCCATTTGCAAATGGTGTTCATCTAATAATTATTACATATTGAAATTAGTTGCTTAAATATTAAAAAAACATAATTTGTAAAGTTTATCAATTAGCTCTATGTATAATTAACAAAAATAGACAAATGATTAGTTGCATGAATTAGATGAAGCGAAATTAAAATCTCTTTTTTGTTAGCAGTCTCTAGCCATGTGTCCTGGCTTCCCACAGGTGTGGCAAGTGAAGATCCTTGCTCCTCCCCTGATTGCATAAAGTAACAACCTATCCAAAATCCATAGATTGACATATCTAAAAGCCAGAGTTGTCGAGAAAAAGCTTCAAAAAGCTGTGTTTCTTTGACGAAAACCAAGCTTCTATATATAGCCTTTCAAAATAATATGCGGGGAAAAAGTATGTGGAAGGGTTTCCTCGATTTTGATGATGATGACCACAAACAACTCAATATGAAACAACATTTAATGCAACTTTTTTAAGCATGCACCTTTATTTTGGAGCTACACTCTATGATAGAAACATTGTGCTTCCTCTTACGTGTTAAAGAAAAGAGATCGTCTACCCCATGAATCATGTGGGTTGTTATGCTTGGCTTCTTATATTGGTATTGTTTTTACCATGACTCCATACGTTATGGGTAGAAGGTTAGCAAAGTTACCCTCTCCGTCTTCTGTGTTATGCCTTACTCCACCATTGAGCATCTCAATTGTGCTTGGCGTTGTAGGCGCAATTAACATTTCTTACACTTGGTGGTTCATAACTTGTATACCCTCTCCGTCTTCTATGTTATGCCTTACTCTACCATTGAGCATCTCAATTGTTCTTGGCATTGTAGGCACAATCAACATCGCTTACACTTGGTGGATCATAACTCGTATACCCTCTCCGTCTTCTATGTTATGCCTTACTCCACCATTGAGCATCTCAAATGTGCTTGGCGTTGTAGGCACAATCAACATCGCTTACACTTGGTGGATAACTCGTATACCCTCTCCTTCTTCTTAGTACACCTTGTTAGGAACTCTTGAGCCCTCCTTCACACCTTCTTGGCGGGTCATAACTCGTATACCCTCCCCTTCTTGGTATACCTTGTTAGGCACTCTTGAGCCCTCCTTCATGCCTTTCAATAAGCCCTTTTCTTTAATCTTTTTCTCTTCTCCAAGAGGATAATACGCAATCGTCCTTGTCGTAGGAGGTTGGTACATGTGTGCAAATTTAAAATACACACTTTCATACATACTAATGAAGTATTGACCTCAAACCATTAGAACACGACATAATGTAGTCATGTTAAAGAGAAAAAATGTTAACCGTTATGTCCAATAAAATGATAAATATTTTAACAATGATAGGCACCTACATTTGTATAACCAAAGGTAAAAGCCTCCTTTTGTTTTTGATAAGCTTTGTACAAATTTGTAAATACTACTTCAATACACAATATCATTAAACCCAAAAAATAGCAGTATTAAAATAATAGCATTTAAGAAAAAACTCAAAATACTGCCTATAATTTATGGGCTTCACTTTTACTTTTAGCTTTTTGGGGTTTCAAGGATCATTAATATAGTTGCACCAATTGTAATCATTTTCAAGAGCAGTCATTTCAATAGAATATAAATTTATTATTATAGTTGCACGAGCTATAATCATTTTTAAGAGATGTCATTTCAATATAATATAAATTTATTAATACAATTGCACCCAGTTGTTGTAATCGTTTTCAAACATTGGCATCTCGTTAGAGGATAAAATTATTCATATAATTCATTAAATCTATGACATTATACTTCTATAAAATAATGTTAACCTTTTGAAAACACAACAAGGGAAAATAAATGACATTAAAAACATATCTAAAATATATCCAAAATCCCTAAAAACATAATTGGAAAAAATAACATAAAAATTTACAACCATTGGATCACAAAGATTATCGATCCAAAGAAGTTTTCACCCACTCTCCCCCACGATGTCCTGCAAAAGCCAGGACATTATGGTGTTGAATTCGTAAAATTTACCCACTCAAGCATCCTCAAATGTTTGTCCTTTAATATCCAATGTAAGAGTATTAGAGGGTGTAAAGAAATTGACCTCTAGACCTCGCAACCTTTTCTATGTTTAAAAACTTATAGGTTTAAGTTTTACAGCATAGATTATTCTCACATGAGAGAGGGAAAAAAACATAAAATTTTACAACCACTAGATCACAAAGATTATCGAGGACTCACAAAATTCTCCCACTGTCCATGATGTCCTGCAAAAGGAAAAATCTACCCACTCAAGGAAGATCAAAGTTTTTCTTAAATCCTCAAATGTTTATTCTTGAATAGCTAGTGGCAAAGAAATTGACCTTTCTACCCTACCAACTTTTTCTATGTTTGAAAACTTGCAAGTTCAAGATTTACGTAAACTCTTTTCACATGAGAGAGTAAAAAAGGCAAGAATAGCTTTATGAATTTTATCATGTTTATAGTTCTTGTGTGGCTCATTGTAAAATGGCTTAGCAACCTATTGCTTTTACTACTAACTTCAAGCATTTGTAAGCGAGTGGATTACTCATAATAATTAGGCATCTTTAATAGGGAGGATTCCTTGGAAATCAACATCCAAATCATGCATTGAGTAAGCCGGAGTTAAACACTTTGAAAGTGAGCTATAGTGATATCACACATCAAGGTTTGGGTGATGGTAGTGGTCCTTGTAAGTCTAGCCTCATGCTCGAAGGTACTATCAATAGTGTTTAGCTTGGCAATGAACTAGCAAGCAATCCCTAATGTGGTCTTTATTTGCATTTTTTGCATGATGGTGATTGATTGATTTTGTGGTCTTTGTTTGTATTTTTGCATGATGGTCATTGATCAATTTTATGGACTTAATTAGCACACAAACACTAAGTTTTATTCAACCATTGGGCAATGCAGGCCTTGGAAAAAAGGCAATTACCAATGGAAGGGCTTGAAAAAAAGGTAATAACCAATGGAAGGTTTTATAGCATAATCAGCAAGCAAATACTCGACCACACGCACATACATGCATGCACACATGGACAAGATAGCTGAGAGATAGCTTCAGCACTACATGGACAAGATAGCTGAGAGATAGCTTCAGCACTACATGGTTGTCATTCCAAAACAAAAATGAAATAAGCATGTAATTATGATGTAAGAGATGACGACGACGACGACGATGATGTGTGTGTGTGTGTGTGTGTGTGTGTGTGTGAGAGAGAGAGAGAGAGAGAGAGAGGGAAGGAGAGAGAATGTCTATGTGTTTGTGCGTATCACACGTGTGTGTTGACAGGAAAGTAATACACTTAAGGTGTATTGGCCATTTTTTATTTTAGGCATTGAGAATTTTACAGGTATTACAACTTAAAAGGTGTTGAAAATTTTGTAAGTAGTACAACTTAAAAGGCTCCTAGGATGTATTTATAAAATTTTTTAAAGGATTTGTAGTAGCTAGTATAGCTTAAATGCCTCAAAACTTGTGAATTGGAAATAATAAAAGATTCATATTTTGTTTGCATGTTTTCATAATTATTTTTACATGTCTCTAAGTAGTAAACTTAGGGTTTATGCAATTACACTTTTTGTCTCACATGTGTATGTAAATTTTAATTATTTTTACCTGTCTCTGAGTAACAAACCTAGGCTTTATGCAATTACACTTTTTGTCTCTCACATGTGCATGTAAATTTTATATTTATTATGCATGTATATTAAAATATATTTCACAATGCTTTAATAGAGGTAATGCTAAGTGAATCTCACGTCTTTATAAATATTTATTTATTTATTAGAAGATTGCAAAGTAGGTTCTATTGTGATAGTTGTGTTCTTGTTTATATCTTAACCTAAAAAATTATATGCGGTGATGATAAAAAACTACCATGTTCAAAGGTGATGATTAAAACCTACCAAGTTTAGATTTATTATTAATCATCAACTATTAATGACATAGTTGATCTCTTTAATGAGTTGTTTAATGCATCCCTTGGCATGCAAAGCCATTATTGATGTTTATTTTTAGAGGAACTCATTTTTATTCTTCAAAATGCCTTGTAAAGTTTCCATTCACTAGCATTCATGTGTTAAGTTCAAAAGTTGATTAATAGCATCAGTTTTCAAGATCTCGTTTGAAAACCCATTGATCTTGAAGAGTTGCAATGCCATAAAAAGGGTAATTTTCTTGTAATGATCATCGTTTGCTATATAAGTTCTTTTAGAGCGGCATCGATAACAAAAAACACATATAAGTTTACTAAAATCTATGTTTCCCTTAGCATGGAAAATTGGACTATGAAAGCAACACTTCTATTACACTTGCCCATATAGTGAATATTGATTTTAATTTAATGTTTCTTTATTTGTCATGCAAAATATGTCACCAATAATATCTTGCATGCATGTAGATAATGCCCAAATTTAGTCAATATTACACTTGCCCATATAGTTAATATTGGTTTTAATTTAATGTTTATTTGTCATGCAAAATATATCACCAATAATACCTTGCATGCATGTAGATAATGACCAAATTTAGGATAGAATCTCAATCCCTATTAAAACTAATAATTGTCAACGCGTGTTGCTGCAGCATTATTGTTTGCAACTTCTAAAAAGACTTCTTACTCAAACAAAGCTCATCGATCTCTCCCTTTAGGTATCTGTTTTGTACTATATTGCCTTTTTAAAAATGAACTTTCTCTATTTCTTATTTTTATCTCTCTTTCTCTCTATAAAGATATGTGAATAATGCCAATTAATCTTTATTCAAAGAAAATGTATTTAAGAGGGAGAAGTGAAGAGATTGGAGCTGACCTAAGAAAGGCTTCAAATAAATGCAAGCAAAGCTCGCCTTCAAACAAAGTTAGGGTTACGCAGGAACTTACAAATTTGAGGGCACAGGTAACCCATGCAACCTTCTCCATAATGTCAAAGCCAGGCAAAACCTTAATTCGAAAGGAGAAAAATCCAAAGGCCTTCTGCTTTTAGCGAAGACGAAGGCATGGGACCAAACCCTCTCTCCAAAGGTCATAGGAGGAGGAGGCAAGGAGTCAAGAGTTGGGTGCCGAGAGCATTAGACATAATACGCAATAACGCGAAGTAGAAGCTATGCACAGTAACGCGAAGAAGAAGAAGCTAAAGTCGCAGCTCCCCATCACGCTTCAGTGGGGGGCTGAGGAGTTGCCACGTGGGTAATAGAAGTAGAGATATATGACCCACACATAGGATTTCTTGTGCATTTTAAAAGTAACCCTATGAAATTATACCCGTGCAGTATAATTGTGAAGGAATTTCTCAATTATAATTGTGAACTCTCAAAACATACACACATACTCTCTCTCTCTCTCTCTCTCTCTCTCTCTCTCTCCACAAAAACATGTATGAACAATATCTTCTAACAAAAATAATGATAAAGCTCATCTTCAAACCAAACCCATGATATGATGATATTTTCCTTATAAACAAAAGAGCTATGTAGTCAATGTTATAACTTATGAAAGGATCAATCTAATTGCTAGTAGCATAATGTAGTGTGCACTTTTGAGAGCACTCTGCATACATGCTTCGAAGCCAATAAATAAATAAATATATATCTATAGTTCAAAAAATGAAAGGGGTAAATAGTCAATGTTCCAAGTCATAAAAGATAAATAAATATATATCTATAGTTTAAGAAATGAAAGAGGTAAATAATCAATGTCTAAGTCATAAAAGTATTAATCTAACTGCGAGAAGCATAATCTAGTTTATGCTTTCAAGAGCACTCAACTAAGGGCAATGTATCACATATATATCTATAGTTTAAGAAATGAAAGAGGTAAATAATCAATGTCTAAGTCATAAAAGTATTAATCTAACTGCGAGAAGCATAATCTAGTTTATGCTTTCAAGAGCACTCAACTAAGGGCAACATTTGAAGCGTGAAGAGAGTGTGATGTGATTTGATATGGCATGATCACCTGGGCGTGCAAAGTGTGAGGAGCACCTGGGGGAGCCACCATGTGGTAGGTAGACTAGCAGGAGCTACCATGTGGAGTAGCTGGGAGATGCCACATGGCACTCTCCATCCTTTGTTAATAGATAGATATATAGATAATGTTATGTATCAAAAAACTATACATTAAACATACTCATGGAAAAAGATAAATCTTTACATACCTTAATATCCATACACCCACACCTTCTAAATCCATACCACATATATAATCATGTTTTGATATATCCATCCACATGCCAATTATGTTGCCAACCAATTACCATACAAATACACATACACAATATCTACCAACATAATGAAAATAGAAACAAAATATGTACCTGACTTTATCACCTAGTATCATCTAAGATCTATTTATAAACAATCTTACTCGTCTCATGAGCATATCACTTTTAGAAGAAGATCTTCCTGTCAAATAATCGTCTACAAGAAAAATCTTCACTCCTTGGAAAGTTTGTGCCCATGATAATGCAACATACAGTTGCCCATATGTAAAAATAGGAGTGGCCAAATACAACCCCATCACACTTAGTGTTTGTCATTGTGCCTTATTTATAGTCGTTCTAAATGCTAAACACACTAGAAATCGCCTACGTCTCATGTTGAATGGCATGTAAAACATATAAATGTAATTTGAGGAAGAAAAACTCTCTCCCTAACTTTACTACATGTGATGATTTTTGCTGCCAACACCTTCAGGTGAAGTGCCTTGCATATCAGTCGAGTAGTACCATTACATAGCCCTTGCCTTGGATCAAATTAAAGTTACAAAGGAATATAATAGGGGCTTCAAGTTTTAAGTCTAAGAAATGGGGTGGAGAACCTTCCCCAAGGTTGAGGGTGTTTAAGAACTCAATAGAGTAAAGAAAAGAGTTCTCAACTAAATCAACAGTAAAATATTGTGTAGCCTGACCATAGCATCCAATGTAGTATTCCTCACAATATCAACCTCACTATTTCTAGGGGCCAAGATGGCACACTCACTGAAATATCAACCTCACTATTTCTAGGAGACAAGATGGCACACTCATTAAAATATGTAGCATAATTTGATGTGATACTCACCTCTAAGTATACCAAATAGATCAAGTCTTTCACTCATAAGCTTTGTAAAACCATATCTTTTGGTAGCTCTACAATGTTATTTTATCACAACCACAATTTGTTCCATTGTTGCCAATATTCATGATCCATTCATTGGACTTATTGCATCATTCTGTCATATGGCTATTCGCATGTTTCAAAAATCAATTTCAAAACCTTTACATAATTATAGAAGAAGGAATGACACGATGTCACATCCACCCGTATGCCCTTCATCAGGCAAAATATGCCTAAATAAACGACTTTTTAACCAAATGGCTTATCCAAACACATTATATCTCTTAAGGTTCTATCAAGTGCTTTAAAATCATATTGATGCATTATGAGAGCCTCATCCCAAATGGCTTATCCAAACACATTATATCTCTAAGGTTCTATCAAGTGCTTTAAAATCATATTGATGCATCATGGGAGCATCATCCCAAATAATTAGCTTACAAATCCTCAAAATCTCATGCACAGGGATGTTGCAAGTTGAATAATTCTCCAATTGAACCTTGAGTGTGTTGTTTGACCATTAACCACCAAGACTAGAGCAAAAATGCTTGGGGATATAGTAGCTAGAGCGACATGCCCTTCCCCACGTAATCATGCCAATATGCAATTATACAAATATGTTTCCTGATCCTCCTGGGTCATCGAGGAAGCAAACCTCACCTGCACCCAAAATAATTACTTGCAACGCATTATGAAAGGCACAACCTATTGGAAATGGAGCAACGTGTTCCCTTGAAGGTCCTAATGTTGCCTCCATTGCATGAGATAAATTCAATTGTTCAATCATGTCAAAAGTTATCTCTTCAAATATTTTGTGTTAGGCCGAGGCATTTTAGGAAAGTCAGCCAATGTCCATCCCAATGCACGAAGCATTTCTTCTAAATGTAGCAATGGATAATTTTCAATAAAAGATTGGATTCCAATAAATAGACCCATGCTTATTGTTAGACTATGCAAGAACTCCTCAACCATTAACCCCAAAAATCTCTCCCATAATATTTGGGGAGAAGATGGCTCACAAGACAACAACATTGTTATAAATAGATACCCCAATTGCAAACCTGATTGTAGAGAATTGCTTCTTCCATGCATGAAACCCATTCTCCATCATCCTCTAGTATTCCTCTAGCAATACATGATGCTACCTTGAATGTAGGGAAGACACAACCACTGAATGAATGGATGACTTGTATCCTTTACATATAGTTGGGAGTAAATTTGCATAGTGTTGTTTGCCCTAAGAAGGCACTGCAAATACATACGACCTATGGGGTTTCCACATTTTGCTTTTAGTCCATTTCTTTCCAAACCCAATATTGAGGGAAATTAGTGTATAATGTGTCGTTGCATCAGGATATTGTGCATTGCATGTAAACCATTTAGTAAGTGTGCTTGTTTCCTCACTTTACCTTTGAACAACCTCAATAACACTATCATCATCTTGAAACGTGACATTGTGACCTCTAGGTGTATGCACATGCAACCAATGCATATTTGGCTTCTCATCATTCTAGTCAAACTTAAATAGTCTTCAGCTAGCCTCCAATGCAAAGACATATCATGCATCTAGACACCTTTCAATTTCATCAATGACTTCGCCACCAAAACCATCCAAACCTTCATGTAGTGTGATTGAAACCTTACATCATGGCCCTTGAAGATGTATCTGAGGTCTATTTTTTTGAAGTATCTCGATCCATAGAGTTGATCAAACAACTCATCCATGCGTGGCATCGGATACTTGTTCTTAATCGTTATCTGATTAAGAGCCCTATAGTCTATGCACATCCGCATAGATCCGTCTTTCTTCTTTACCAGAAGAATAGGCGATGCCCACGGACTTGAACTAGGCCGAATAAAGCCTTTGTTCAAATATTCCGTCAATTGTTTTTCCACCTCCTGTGCTTCAGAGTGGCTTAATCTATAAGCAGGTTTGCTTATAGGTTTTGATCCTGGCATAACTTCGATGCCATGGTCTACTTCTCTAGATGGTGGTAAACCATCTGGTAAATCATCAGGAAAAACATCCTGAAATTCCTCTAGTAAATTCATTAAAGTATCTACGTACTTTTTCTTTAATGTCTCATTCATCTTGGATTTTTTCTTGTTTGAATCACATGCATGCCAAACAGGGTTTTCAAACAGCGGGTCTCGTCCAAGGCT
Organism: Cibotium barometz; assembly: GCF_041138505.1. Lineage (NCBI taxonomy): Eukaryota > Viridiplantae > Streptophyta > Polypodiopsida > Cyatheales > Cibotiaceae > Cibotium > Cibotium barometz. Next base: position 13,841,141 of record NC_141050.1, on the reverse strand, counting down.
ATCTTGTTTTCCTTGTTTGTCTACGCAAACATCATTTATCATTTCATCTACGAAAACAGAATTCAAAAGAGGGTAACAAGCATATACCTCTGCTATCTGGTCTCTGCGGACCGCTGTACACAGCTCCATGGGGGAAATAAGTGGTGTGGCAGGGACAGTACGGTCGCCCTGCAGGGTAATGACTCTACCTTCGTGCTCAAAACATAGCGTATTATGTAAGTAGTTCCGAGCTAGACTAGGGCCCAAGCCATACAGCCACTCCCTGCCTAGATATACGTCTGCTCTGGCTAAGTGCATGACTTGAAAGTCAAGCGGAGCCTCGTAGTCCTACATAGATAATGGGACCCCCAATACTACGGTATTCCATACCGTTTTGTCATATCTGTTGGCTACTCATGATCACTCCGGGTCTCAGTCAACCCCAACTTCTTGACTAACGAGTAGTTCAAGAAGTTGTGGCTAGCTCCATCATCAATAAAAACTGTGACTCTACGGCCACCTATGGTGCCATACATGCGCACCATGTCATGCGGACCTACAGCAGGCTGCCACATCGCTGGTATCACTGAACAACCGTGATGCTCATCACAATGACACACTGTCACCTCTCTGAACTCTGCGGAACTGAGAGGGAGTCTTTGCACTGTATGCAACTGCCTAGAAGATTTACCATCTTTTTTGGGCTCATTGCCACTCGAGCTGGCTTTAGGCTTTGGACGAGTACTCAGCCTTCGTGTGCCCTACATTATTGCAATTAAAGCAGCGATTTTCCTTTCGTGCTTTAATATACTGCTCTTTCTTTTGGATTTCGCTGTCTCTTTTTTTCCTGGATGGTCGCGGTTTTTTAGACCAATGACCACCCTGTCCTTCCTGGTCCGTCCTATCCCCTTGTTTATCACTGCGGAACCCTTTTCTTTTAAGGCCTGACGTCCTCTTTTCACTACCCTCGGCCCTGTTAGAACCACCACGCGCACTATGGCGCTTGATGTCATCAAATATCTGCGCATATTTAATTGCCTCTGCTAAGTCTTTAGGCTGTAAGGGCTCTATGTACTCAAGGTAATCGTCTTTGAGGCCTCTTTTAAAGCCTTGCAATGTCTGGAATGCATCGATTCCCTTTAGCTTGAGTACTATCTCCCTATAGTCTGAGATGTACTGAGTTAGGGATTTGTTCTCCATCGAGCACTTGTCCCATAACTCCCAGCTTCTCTCTGCCTCATTAACAGGCAAAAATTCTTTTCGAAACATCGTTTCAAACTCCGTCCAAGTGGTAGGGCGAGTTGTCAAACTCATCCACCACTTGTACGCTTTGCCGGTTAATGAGAGGCTTTGCCGGTTAATGAGAGGCTAGCCTCTACGGGCTGTATCCAGCTAGGCTGCTGTCGCAGCGCGCGTGCAAATCCGACCACTTCGCTAGAAACATATTGATCGAGTCCTTGTTTCTCTCCTTCTCCTCGCCACTAAAACTAGGCGGCTTTAAGTCTTTTAATAACGACGAAGCTGTCGCTACGGACGGCCCCATAGGCGCATCGGCCTGTACTCTTGCAACCACTGGCGAGGCTACGCTCACCCGTGTCACAGGAGCTCGGCTACCACGAGGAGTCGGAGTACTAGCCGAGGCGGCTGTCATCAGTGCATCTAACCGTGTGGAGATGCTCTGTAGCATCGTGACTAAATCAGCCTGGACTTTATACATATTGGTCAGTTTGGCATTAAGATATTTAAACAGTCCACTAGAGAGCTCCGTCTCTGTCAGGACGTCAGTAGGGTCCAATAGGTCATAATCGTCATCGTCATAATCCAAGAGGTCCTCCTCGGTCCCCTCGACGACGTCGGTGTTCATGTCCTCTGGCTCATCGGCCAGAAAGGGGTCATCTGTCAATGCGGCCACTGTAGGCTCGCTGGGTCCTAAGGCAGGGTCAATAGACGAGGAGGGCGCTAGCGGATCACGCGTGATCGACAAGCGCACTCCGGACCGGACAACGGTCGGGCGTGTATGGCCTGACAATTCGGTCGGGGTCAAACCCATGACCAAGGACAAGAGACTTGAAAAACCTAGAGAAGTAGAAGGCGGTGGAGACACACTACGCCTAGTAGACATCTTTAATTCTTGCAAAAAAACAATGCGAGAACTCAAAAATTACAAAAAAAACGCTATTAAAATGAGCAATGGTGGAGAGAGAATAGTCACCCCCCTTTACGGTCGCCTGTCGATTTGTGTTGCGCTGCGAGCCTCCAGACAGCGCCGCTTCTCCGGGATGCTCTGATCCGAGAGAAAAAATGCCTGCAACTCATAAGAAAAATAAATTTGTTCAGGAGGCTGTGCCTGAAACAGTCGGTTATCCCTTGCTTGGATTATCCCTCCCCAACTGAGAGAGAGGATCCATTTGAATTTAGTTTCATTTTTAATTTTTATTAAAAATGAATAATTAAAATATAAAAAAATAAATGATTTTTTTAACTTCTTCTTCTTCTCCTCTAGTGGCCGCCTGCTGCGCTGGTTGGCTGGTCGCCGCCTGGCCTGGCTGGTAGCGCTGGCTGCGCTGGCCGCTGGCTGCTCTGGTGGCCGTCACCACCTGGCCTGGCTGCTGCCGTCGCCCGGTTGCCGCCAATAAATTGAAGGCTTTATTTTTCAAGCTTTGAAAAATAAATTGAAGGCTTTATTTTCAGCCTTCAATTTGATATGCGAACTACGATGGGGCACGTATTGAAAACAGAGGGACCGCGTGTGGAGCATGTGGTTAAATCGTGCGGACCATGTGGTTCAATCGGCGGGATGCGGACGGCGTCAATTTATACGCGCCGTCGCCCCCTGGCTGGCCGCCGCCGCCGCCTGGCTAGCCTGGCTGGCCGGGTATGGCATGGCTGCCGCAGCCGGTGTCTCACAGTCAAGAGAGAGAGAGAGAGAAAGCGACCGTTGTGGTGTTGTTTCTGCACAACGTAGGCTAGTATTGTTCTCTCGCTTCGCCTTAGATGACCTCTCTTTACACCCAAAACATCTCTCTTTTCACCAAAACGAAACGTCTTTCGCAGACAGCTTCAACGTAAAAGAAAAAAAAAACGTCTTTCGTAGATAGCTTCAACGTTTCACTAGGCGACTTTCTCTCTACCAAACGAAAATGCTTCGCAGACAAGCTTCAACGTAGAAAAAACGAAATGCTTACCTGCTGCCGTTTCGCTTTGGTGTGTGCCGAGAGAGAGAGAGAGAGAGAGAGAGAGAGAGAGAGAGAGAGAGAGAGAGAGAGAGAGAGAGAGAGAGAGAGAGAGAGAGAGAGAGAGAGAATTCTTCCCTTCAAAATGGCCGCCTCCCTCCACACACTCCATTGCGGAGATAAGGATGAGAAGATGAATGGTTGAAAACCATTGAGTGGGCTCCGGTCACGATACCAGTGTTAGATACCTGTAACGTCGCTACGGGCGTTACCACAGGAGGGAACGGCCTCTGGCTCACCACCCAGCCATAGAGGAAGAATGAGGATTGCCCCTCATCCCCCAGGCTATATAGTGTGTGGCCTGCCATCCACACTAGCCTGGCCGCCCATGACTTCGCATGGGCGTCCTCTCCCACTGAACCCCGGACATGGCCATCCGGTCTGCCCGCCGTCGATCATTCATAGGTGTTACAGCCTACGTGACATTACCCCCCCTTAAGAAGAGTTTTCGTCCTCGAAAACAAACTGGGGAAACCTTTTGGAAATTGCACTACGGCGTTCCCAGGTAGCTACCTCCTCATCCCTATCTATCCATTTAACAAGTACCTCCAGGTACACTTTATGTCGGGTTTGTCTGTCACGATATTGTAGAATCTTTTCAGGTTCATGTGGTATCTTTGGTGGCTTTATCAAGTCCACCAAAATATCTGGAGAAACTGCGTTCTCTAACCCGTGAACTAATTTCTTCAGTTTACTGACATGGAAGACAGGATGGACTTGAGAACTCTCCGGTAACTCAAGTTTATATGCTACGTCCCCAATCTTCTTAAGGACTTTAAAAGGACCACAATATCTCGGAGAAAGTTTATTACACTTTCCCGTTTTCATGGTTTTTGATTGCGCAGGAACCTTGAGGAATACAAAGTCACCTTCTGCAAAGGTCACCTTTCTACGTCCTTTATCCACATAAGTTTTAGCGCGATCCTGAGCGCTACGAATGCTCTCACGTGCAGCTCTGAGCATATCATTCATATCTTCAAGGAAATCCTTGACAGATTGAATCTTCTCCTTTTCTAGGCCTACAGCCATCGGAGATCTTGGTTGGAATCCATACATTAACATGAATGGTGTAAATCCAGTCTCGCTGAGTGTTTGGAGCTGTTATAGGCAAACTCCAATAAGGGCAAGTACTCTTCCCAATTAGATTGCTTCTTACTAACATAAGAACGCAACATATCCTCTAGAATTTGGTTAACTCTTTCAGTTTGACCATCAGACTCCGGATGATCTGCCGTACTCATACTCATAGTATCCAACTTTTTGAAGACTTCCCTCGAAAAATGACTGTTGAACTTTCTATCTCTATCCGACACTATATCTGCGGGCAGGCCATATAGTTTGTAGAGACGTTCAATAAAGAGTTTTGCCAACTCTAGCGTTTTAACAGTTTTCTTCGTGGCGATAAACTTTGCCATTTTAGTTAACCTGTCCACTACCACACCCACGCCGAGTCATTCCCTCGACTCGTCTTGGGTAAACCGGTAATGAAATCCATGGAAATGCTTTCCCATTTCCCTTGAGGAATCTCCAGCGGATGGAGTAGTCCTCCAACCTTAAGACGTTCATGTTTATTGACCTGGCACTTATTGCATTTCAGCACATAAGTTTGGACGTCCTTAAACAAACTAGGCCTATAAAACTGTCTTTTTACTAGTGCATAGGTCTTCTGAATCCCAGGATGACCCGCACTTGGACTATCATGACTTTCTTTAAGAATTTGGGCCCGAAAATCACCAATAGTTGGTACACATACTCTACCCTTGTAGAGTAAGTACCTGTCGTCAACGGAGTAATTAGCATTTTTCCCCCCTCGACGAAGTTTATCACTCCCCTTTGAAGTCGTGGCAGTCAAAGGTGATGAAGGGCCTACATCAGAGCTCTCCGGTTCCAAACTATACCCAGAAGACACGGCTAGTCTCTTCGGACTAACTCTCGCTTCCCTTCTCGTTGCACCTTCGGCCAGTCTCCCCGGACTAGCAATACGTGCCAACAACGAGGGAGGTGGTCGTGTCTGTGAAGAAGTGCGTATGCATACAGCGCGCCAGACCTCTGTAAAAGATGGATCATGCTCACATAAACCACGTAGTGACTCCAAGAAATCATTCTTGAAGACTGTGAAACTAAGTTCATTAATCTGTGGCATGCGACTAAGTGCATCTATCACCACGTTATACTTACCTTTCTGGTAACGTATCTGAAGGTCAAACTCCTGTAGAATCTCCGCCCACCGAGCTTTTCTACCCTTCACTTCATTTTGACTTGAAAGCCATTTCAGACTTTCATGGTTCATCCGGACCTCAAAAATAGCACCATATAAATAGTGTCTCCACTTTTTCAGTGCATGAACTATCGCTAGTAACTCTCGCTCGTAAGCCGAGTAGTTACGCTGCGCACGATCTAACTTTTTACTCTCAAATGCAATTGGGCGTCCCCTTTGTATAAGTACGGCCCCAATGGCCTCATTACTAGCGTCTGTTTCCAAAACAAACGGCTCATTTGGATCGACAATAGTCAAAACAGGTGTAGCTGCAACGGTCACCTTGAGCTTATCAAAGCTCTTCTGTTGGGCGTCCCCCCAACTAATGTTTTTAGTTTTTGACCGTAACTGGTCAGTCAATGGGATTGCGATCTTCGCGTAGTCCTTTACATACTGTCGGTAGAACCCTCGACACGAGATTCTTCGGCGCTGGCCATTTAAGAATAGCCTCTACTTTTTCTGGCTCCATCCACGTACCATCGACGGATATAATATGGCCAAGGTAGTGAATTTCTGTTTCAAAAAATTCACATTTGCTCTTCTTTGCAAATAGTTTGTGCTTTCGCAACAACTCGAACACTAGACGCAAATGCTCTATGTGTTCTTTCTGTGTCTTACTGTACACAAGAATATCATCTAGGAAAACTACTACGAATTTTCCCAGATATGGACGTAAAATGCTGTCCATCAACGTCATAAACGTCGCTGGAGCATTGGTTAGCCCAAATGGCATAACTAAAAACTCAAAATGCCTGAAACGGGTCCTAAATGCTGTCTTCGCAACATGTTCTGCTTTTATTCTAACCTGATGATACCCAGATCTCAGGTCTATTTTTGTAAAGTATCTCGATCCATAGAGTTGATCAAACAACTCATCCATGCGTGGCATCAGATACTTGTTCTTAATCGTTATTTGATTAAGAGCCCTATAGTCTATGCACATCCGCATAGATCCGTCTTTCTTCTTTACCAGAAGAATAGGCGATGCCCACGGACTTGAACTAGGCCGAATAAAGCCTTTGTTCAAATATTCCGTCAATTGTTTTTCCACCTCCTGTGCTTCAGAGTGGCTTAATCTATAAGCAGGTTTGCTTATAGGTTTTGATCCTGGCATAACTTCGATGCCATGGTCTACTTCTCTAGATGGTGGTAAACCATCTGGTAAATCATCAGGAAAAACGTCCTGAAATTCCTCTAATAAATTCATTAAAGTATCTACGTACTTTTTCTTTAATGTCTCATTCACCTTGGATTTTTTCTTGTTTGAATCACATACATGCCAAACAGGGTTTTCAAACAGTGGGTCTCGTCCAAGGCTATCTTGTTTTCCTTGTTTGTCTACGCAAACATCATTTATCGTTTCATCTACGAAAACAGAATTCAAAAGAGGGTAACAAGCATATACCTCTGCTATCTGGTCTCTGCGGACCGCTGTACACAGCTCCATGGAGGAAATAAGTGGTGTGGTAGGGACAGTACGGTCGCCCTGCAGGGTAATGACTCTACCTCCGTGCTCAAAACATAGCGTATTATGTAAGTAATTCCGAGCTAGAGTAGGGCCCAAGCCATACAGCCACTCCCTGCCTAGATATACGTCTACTCTGGCTAAGTGCATGACCTGAAAGTCAAGCGGAGCCTCGTAGTCCTGCATAGATAATGGGACCCCCAATACTACGATATTCCATAGCTATAAGCTTCTGCTCTAGCAACTCTCTCTAGCATATGGTCTATGTAGGGCAAGGGGTAGTGATCACGAATTATTGTGGCAACATTAACCTTTTTGAGGTTAATGCACACTGTAAGCTTTTGATTACTTTTGGGAATGATCACTATTTGTGACACCCACTTGATGTGCTCGATCTTGTACATAAATCCTTGTCACTTTTATAGACCACTATCTTGGTCTGAATCATGACCTTGTTTAAGTCGACTTCCCACTGTTGGGTGTGGGTTTCATGTGAATCCACGGCCTTGAGATAGCAAAGCCAGTGAAGATCCATCTCCCTGAGAAAAAGATACTTCTTAGGCTTCCTATATGGTTTCCTTTTTCTTGGCTAAATGACTATGGGTAATGCAAAGGGTTTGGATATGTAGGCACGAGAGCTTGACATTGAGTAGTGACTAGTGGGGCTAGTAAGGCCATTGGTTGCCTTGGTGTAGGGAGCATATTTCATGGTGTCGGAGTCCACCTTACTAAGTTTCCTTGGTATCAACAATGAGCATGCCATTGTTCCCGTGGCACTGGTAATGCCATTGTTCTTGTGGCATTAGCAATGAGCATAATATTATTGTTGTCTAGGCCTTATCATTGAACACTCTGTAGTTATATGATTTTGGTAGAAAATTACTCACCAAAATTATCTCTTCATGGGAATATATGTGGGTGTCCTGCTTGAGTTGCTGGGCTGGGCTTGACCTTGAGGTTGCCCTTAGGATTGGCTCTACCACTATTGGCCTAAACGGCTAAGCAGATTCTTTGCCAACTCATCCATGCTCATGTCCTTAACTAGGACTCTAGATTGTGTTGGATAGGCATCCTTGGTCGATATGAGGCTTTGGATGATGTGTCCCCTTTCTCTTGGCTTGGGTGGATGACTTCTACATGCTTGTCTTGTAGGTTATCTACTAGGTCTATTGCCTCACGATAGCACTCATTAAAGATGTAGTGCCTATACCTATAGAGATGGTCATGAAGCCTCTTGCTATTAAGAGTAAACATAAATCAATCAATGAGAGATAAGTTATTTAGTCTTTCACAGGTGCCACATCTCATGTGGAGATACATGTAGTCCTACATCATTTTTGCTTCCTCCTACTTGAGGTTATAGATTTATGCAATTGGGCTCCATCTCGCTCCCCACCACTGGGAGAGAATCCCACCATGAAATTTATTCTCAAGACCTTGTATCTAGATTTTTTAAGTCAATTTAGTGACCTAAGCCACTGGCCTACTTTTCCTTCAAGGCAAAGTGTAAATGAGCAGATCTTGGTGGGATCCCATGACCTCAAAATTTGATCCAACTTCTCTAGGTAATGAATGGGATCTTGTGTTTCATCAAATTTTGTCACATCATCCTTGAGATGTGGAGTGGCTTGATTTTGCTCAACTCAAAGTCTCTAGGTGTTAGGTTGGTTACAACCCCCCTTCCCATTTTGATTGTTATCCTCGACATGTTTTTTGCATATTCACATGGTAGTGGAATGTAAGGAGGTGGTTACACGAGATTATATGTTTTAGGGTACGAGATCTCTTGCCCTGCATAGTTTCCACACTTATCCTCTTGCTAGCCTAGCTTTGTGGCTGTTGGCCCTCTATATGGCTGAGGACATGTTCTGTGAGTGAGTGATCTTGCTTTCTAAGGAGGTATTCCCTAACACTGTCTCTTTACCCTTCGTCACATTCCTTGTTCCTTGTCCAAACGGCTTTGTGGTTGTTGGCTCATTGTGCAGTCATCACGGACATGTTCTATGAATGTTCTTTGTAGACCACTTTGTAAGGAGGCAGTCCCTTACATTGGCTCTTTACCCTTCCTTGCATTTCTTGTTATGTGTTCCTCATCTAAACGGAGAAGAACTAGAACTTGGTTTCATGGTAAAGGCATTTCTATAATGGTTTTCTGTAAAGAGCGGGACTCCTGCTTGCACTATGTGTGCCTGTTATGTGTATTGTGGAATATTTATCCTTGGTGGTATAGCGAAAAAGACATGTCTCATTCATCGTATCGATTGTTGGGCTATTTGCTGGTGATGTTTGCTCAAGATCAACACTATATGATTGAGACACCGTGGTGTCTAACATGGTTTGACTGCTTCCTGTGGGAGAGCATTTTAAGGTTTCTCGTCCTACTCCCACACCTTCACTAAGGTGGTTAAAAATTTAAGGTGATGTTTAAAAAGCCAGTTGGTGAATTTAGAGTTCAGAGGATCATGGCGGCTCCTATTTCCACATGTTTCTAGGTGTTCCAATGTTTCTCCACTCACGTCTATGTTTCATTGGCTCATTTCTTCCCAAAGCTGCTCACTTGAGGTGGATACGAAGTCTAGCCTTCTTACCTGGCTGCTGAATGTTGGTCTTTTAGTGATCGAAGTCTTGGTGAGCTTGAGGAGGTTTGTGTTTTGATACAAGGAGGTTTGGTTTGCGTTAACCTATGGCAGACATTGAGACGTATTACTTTTTACGTCATATAATTATTTTACGTAGGGCCGGGCTTGTCGGCACCACATGTAAAGGGTAAGGGGATTGGGTGATCACCGATGAGAGGGGCACCTTGAATTTCATTAGGATAAGGGTTAGGATTGGCCGGCCATGTGTGGGCGCCCATGTGTGAACGGCTAGGTCACATATAAAAGTTAAATGTGAGATCCCTCTGCCCCCTCATACGTGGGGCAGGGTTTCTCACTCGGGGCCTCGCCCTCGAATGTCCGGGCACGAGACTAGGCTAGTGATCACTCCAAAAACCGAAACCGGGAAAAATTCCCATGCCCGGAAAGCGGGGACGATTCCACCTTTATGAAAATTTTTAACGAATTTTTCTAACGTGATCAATTCTAAGCTATCATTCAACTGAATAAACCAGATAGGGGCAACCTAAACTCATCCCTAAAGACAATGGTCTTGCAAGAGGCCAATGGACAAAACATTGAAGTTCCATGTTACTTTAGCTATGCTACTCAAACAATCAGTGGAGATGTGGAATTTAGATTCCATGTTATCCTAGATTCCCTTTAGTATGATGTCGTGCTTGGTGGAACTTGGATATGTGACTCGTTGTATATTCACTTGATAAATCTATGCAAACAGTCACCTTGAACACTCCTGTGCAGGCATTGTGCAATTGATCTTACGGGAGGAAGAGACCTTGGAGAAGTTGGAACTTCCAACATATCTTATTGAGAATATCCCAAGAATTATGGTTGGATTGGAACTTTCCAATAAAATAACCACAATTCAAGCACAACTTTACCCAACATGAGAGTAGAATCTCATGACCCTCGAGTTATGGGATTTGTTAGGTCAACCAACACTCATGGCTCATCCTGAAAGAATTCCATTTACATAGGACTTGAGCATGCCATGTCTGGGGTACTTTGAACATACAATGTATATTAAAACTAACCCCCTTACTTGTTGCAAGGTTTTTGTGGTTATGTGTTTTGATTTTGGGACATAAATGGACTATTGCTACCCAAGCACCACTCTCCTTTGCTAGCGATAGGGTCATCATGATGGTCAATGACACATAGTTGACAATACCATATTGCATGGAAGAGAATCCAACCCTAATGGATTTCTATGATGCTAAACGCAAAAAGTTACAAGCCTCTTCATAGAAGCCCCTGTACACAATGACCTACCATATGCATTAATGACCAACTCAGACAAAGCATCTACCCTTCCACTCTATCCTCACCAACAAAGTCTAATTCCAAAACCACGCAATCAACCGCTATGCCTAAAGAAGATCCCCAACTGAAACCATCTATCTCAAAGAAGGAAGTCAAGGGAAAAGCCCCAGAGGAAACTTCTTTCTCTTCATCAACCAACCTCGCCAAAAGAGGGGTTGCATGCTCAAAAGCCTCCACATCAGCAAACCACCACTCTGCAAGAGACTCGAACCATCAACAACAAACTATCACTGATATAATTTGATCATTTTAGTAAATTCAATGCTTTTTCCTGATCCAGGTCAGGCACAGCCATTGATCCACTTATTGAAAAATTTATCAGGGAATTGTCTAACTACTCGAATCTTAGCGTAATCCTAAGATTTTGCAGTTTGATTATTAAAACTCCACTGATTCCAGCCTAACCCCATCCGGCCCATGGGTTAGCCACCACCCTACCACTGGAATCGGTGGAACCAAACAAGTACTCACCCACCCATAATTGAAATGCCATTCTTAACTTTAGCTTTAGAAAACAGATACGCACACACTCCTCTTTAAAACTTTAATCTATAAAACAATCCATTGATAAACAATTTACTGGTTACACATGTCATACTTCAAAATTATGGGTGGGTGAGTACTTGTTTGGTTCCACCGATTCCAGTGGTAGGGTGGTGGGTAACAGATACGCACACACTCCTCTTTATTAAAACTTTAATAAAAACAACATCTTGATAAACAATTTACGGATTATACATGTCATACTTCAAAATTTTTATTGAGTCTTTGTTTCTCAACAAAACAGTATCACTCTAGACTCTCCATTGAGACTAGCAAGTCAACAACGAGATCCAGTGATAGATTATAAAAACATAGGTCCATCATATAATATCTTCCTCGACATACGCATGGATGTCCTCGGCACCGCGAGCCCGTGCATCACCTGGTTAGAACCCTCCAGGATCCTCCTTAGGTGTCCTGGCACTTCACTCAGGGACCGCTTCGTCGGCCCTCGTCCATCGTACCGGAAGCGCACCATTTTAACCATACCGAGGCTGGTCAAGACCTCGGTAGGTTTTGCCATGTGAGCTATCCCTCGAACACTCCCCGCCAGCTGTTTCAACCGAACTTTCCTTAGATAAACATATATGCCAAATGCTCCCTTCAGCATTCTGGCGTAAGATAGTCTTTTAAGAAGGTAGGGTTTCTATGCAAGTTTACAGTTTTGATTTTTGTTTGAATACCATGAGTATATCGTAAATCCCTATCTCAATACTTCTAGATCCAATTTTCAATTCCAAACAGAATTCTTCAAATTCTGTTAACTTGATCCTTAGATCAAAGTCACAAGTCTTAACTTAGTTTTAGATTCGGTGGGTGATTGAATATATTTTCCCTGAACTGGGCACATCGTCATTGATTGAAACTGACGAAGGAATTAGGTCTTGGTCAGAGTTTAGGTCTGAAGGGTTCTTTCTAAAATTATCTTCTTGAAAGGTACTATCTCAGTTTCTCTTTTTCTAAAATTTCTTTCGATGAATATTTGTTTACAAATTCAAAAACATGGATTTCTCGAGGAATATTCATTTACGTCGATCTCCGATTAAAATTTATCTTTTATGCATACTTCTATGCATTAAAATCAATTATGATAAAAGTAACACTTTTATAATAAAAATTTATCTTTTATGCATACTTCTATGCATTAAAATCAAATATGATAAAAGTAACACTTTTATAATAAAAATTTATCTTTTATGCATACTTCTATGCATTAAAATCAATTATGATAAAAGTAACACTTTTATAATAAAATTTATCTTTTATGCATACTTCTATGCATTAAATCAAATATGATAAAAGTAACACTTTTATAATAAAAATTTATCCTTTATGCATACTCCTATGCATGAAAATAAAAATGATAAAAGTAACACTTTTGATATAAAAAAATTTATTCTTTATGCATACTTCTATGTAATAAAAAAATGATAAAAGTAACACTTTTAATATATAAAAAAAATTATTCTTTATGCATACTTCTATGCAATAAAAATGATAAAAGTAACACTTTTGATATAAAAAATTTATTCTTTATGCATACTTCTATGCAATAAAAATGATAAAAGTAACACTTTTGATAAAAAAAATTATTCTTTATGCATACTTCTATGCAATAAAAAATGATAAAAGTAACACTTTTGAAATAAAAAAATTTATTCTTTATGCATACTTCTATGCAATAAAAAATGATAAAAGTAACACTTTTGATATAAATTTTTTTTTATTCTTTATGCATACTTCTATGCATGAAAATGATACTTTGGAATATAGAAACCATAAGGATTATAATAAAAGAAGAATTTTATTTCACTAATTTCAAATTTTTTGCCATAACCTCCTTTGTATGGCTGACCATTTTTCAAATTTCTAAGTCTCTAAAAGTACACCAAAAGTATTGAATTTATCCTAAAGTAAACAACATTATAAAAACTTGACAATTAATCATTAACCATTTACCAAGGATAGAGAATGGTTGGTTTTGCTAGAGAAGAGAGGGGAATGCCTTTCTGTAATGAGCCATAACATTTTTAGAGAAGACATGAAGCATAAAAAATCATTTGAATTATAAAAACCATGAAATAAGTGAAAAAAAAAGAAGAGTCACCAACTTACTAAAGACTTTAATAGCTTTCCTTTGGCTTGAGGGTTTGAGGGTTCAACTCTTGATTGAACAAGAGTGGCCACCTATCTTTGGAAGAGGGAAATGTCAAAAACTAGTGAATTATTAATGAATTCACAGTTCTTGGCTTGGGTGGAATAGAGTAACAATGCATAAACATTATTGAGTTTCAACAAAGGGGAAGGCCTCTATTTATAGGAAAAGTGAGCTCCTAACCAAACAAACTGATTCTAGAATTTTCCAATCCAGTTTGGTTAATTTTTGACCATTTTTTAGGTCATTTGAGCTAACTTTTTGGAACTAGACTTGAATTAGGAGAGAGGAGAGATGAAATATCTCAATTTATGATGATTTAAAACTCAATCAAGCATGTGAAGTAGCGCCTCATTAAATGCTCTCCCCCTTATTTACATATGTGTCAAAATGGCATCATTATACCTAAAATATCTCATATTTTTGATATTACTCATAGTTTCTTACTAATAAACCTTGTACATATTCAACTCTTCCCCTTATGTGAGCATTGAAGGGACTCCCCTTCCTTACATATGTGTCAAAATGGAATCATTATACCCAAAATATCTCATATTTTTAATATCACTCATAGTTTCTTACTAATAAACCTTGTACATATTCAACTCTTCACCTTATGTGAGCATTGAAGGGACTCCCCTTCCTTACACATGTGTCAAAATGGAATCATTATATCCAAAATATCTCATATTTTTAATATTACTCATAGTTTCTTACTAATAAACCTTGTACATATTCAACTCTTCATCTTATGTGAGCATTTACTCATTTTTGGGTATCTTCTTTTACAAAATTGGATTTATCTCCTCCCCACACATGGATTGATCCTATTGGCCCACAAGAACCTTAATTGGACCATATTCTAAAAATTTCTAAAAATCTAGACCCTTAGGCTAAGGTCCTTTATACCCAATTCCAGTTAATTCCAATTGCACATTGGAAAGTTGCAACTTATATATAAATAAAGAAATGTTTTTTTGGAGAAAAAATTCCCTGTTGTATAAGTGATTGTTTATAGACGATCTGATAAAGAAAAATCTGTTATCGGACATATGTCATAGATCTCCAATAAGATCATTGTCTTGTTTAAGAAATTGATTTCCGAACCTCTTAAGTCTTAGGATCTCATGACGATATCAATATAAAAATTTAATAATATATAATTTTTGGCAGAATCATGAGACGAGGAAACCGTGGCCGTCAGCCAGACCCTCTCTCTGAAGATGACGAGCTTGACCCTGATGTTCATAAGGCTCTTCATAGGACTCAGCCAGGAAGGAGAAGGGAGAACCTAGGTGAGGCTGTGGAGAAATGGGTGGAAGCCATGGAAGAATATTTTGATGTCACAGGTTATAATGAGAGGAGAAAAATGGCTCTTGCTAGGCTGAAAATAGTGGAAACAGCCCGAGTAGCATGGAGGAACCACTATGACACCAACCGTCTGGACAAAAATACTCAGTCCTGGACCGACCTAAAAACCTATTTGAGAAAGAGATTTTGTCCCCTTGGATTTTTGGAAACCAAAATGAACGAATTCTTAGAGCTAAAGCAGGGGAGCAAAACCATCGAGGAATATCACCACGCCTTTGCTCTTCTACTCAAATATTCACCACCTCTTAAAGAGCAACTCATGGCGAGGTTCATTCAGGGAATGAACAACACATTGGTCAAAAATGCCAAGCCAGTGTCCATGGTGGCTGAAGCTCTCAGAATGGCGAAGGACTTTGCCAAAGCCTTCATCACGTAAAAGTTCCGCCAAAGCCAGCTCCCTTATCCTTCAAGAGATTTCAGACACCGGGAAGTTCTTCCAACTTTCTGCCTCCAAAGAGACTCCAAGGTCCTAACCAGAATGTGGAGACGGGAAGCTTTAGAAATGAAGGGAGACCTTTCCCCCGAAGTACATTCTCCGGAACTCCGGCTCTCTCCAAAATGCAAAGAGAAGACCTTCGAAGCGAGAACAGATGCTTGGGATGTCAAGGTCTTGGTGGACACCAGCTCAAGGACTGCCCATCTCCTTCTGTGGGCCAAGGAAGCCAGGGTCCCAGAGTTCCGAGACGGACTCCTTCTTATTGTGCCAGAATCAGGGAAATCCTAGGAGAACTCCAACTCAGCCATCTGCCTCTGTCCAGAGTAGCCTCAGAACTCCTTCCCAGAATTGGGGCAACGAAAGAGAAAGAATTTCACCTCTCAGACTGCAGCAACCAAGCAGTCACAATAGCAGAAGTAGTGGAAGAAGAAAGAGGCCAGATTTATGCAGCAATTGAAAATCAAGGGCCAAATCGTCAGTTCTCCGTGATCAATACTCCAGCTGAGTATCAGGGTAAGCCTTTTAAGCTTTTGATTGATTTAGGCAGTACTCATTCTTTCATTTCCCCTGGATGCTTGCATAAGCTAGTCTTAGATCAAAAATCAGGAAAATCTATGCAAGTTGAATTGGCAAGTGGGAAGATTCATTTCACTCACCTTGAGACAAATCGTATTTAGTTCCATCTAGATGGGAATTTAACTGACTGTCAGTTCAGAGTTATACCTTTGGGAGTTTTTGATGGGATCCTTGGAATGGATTGGCTCTACAAAAATCAAGCTGACATTCACTGTCATAATGGAACCATTTCCTTCTGTGACCTTCACGAAAACAAAGTTCAAGGAACCGGAATTTCAGGATCCCCAAGTTTGCAGTTAGTAAAGGCTTCTAAGTTACTAAAAGGACTTAGAAAGAAACAGCGCATTTATCTTGTCAAAATGAATCCGGTAGACTCAAAGTTAAAAGCTAAAGAACCTGAATGGTTAAGTGAATATGATGATTTATTCCCAACCAGCAGAGCTAACAGAGATGCCTCCAATATGGGAAGTAGATCATATGATAGAATTGACCCTAGGAGCTCAGCCACAGTAGCCATGCGCACGTACAAAATGCCAGTTCCTGAAGCCATCAAACTCAAGGAACAACTTAGACAGCTGTTGGAACAAGGGTTTGTAAGACCCAGTGTTTCACCTTGGGGTGCGCCAGTTCTCTTTCAGAAAAAGAAAGATGGAACGCTAAGACTTTGTGTGGACTACAGAGGTCTAAATCAACTGACAGTTAAGAATAAGTATCCTATCCCCAGAATTGATGAGCTTCTGGACAGGCTAAGTGGAGTCCAGATCTTCACAAAGATAGATCTCAAATCAGGGTATTATCAGATCAGGATTAATGAGCAAGATATCTCGAAGACAGCCATCAATACTCAGTATGGGCATTATGAATTCACTGTCATGCCGTTTGGATTGACAAATGCCCCAGCTACATTCAATCGCTTAATGCAGGACATTCTCAGAGAATACTTGGATGATTTTGTTCTTGTTTTCTTTGATGATATTCTGATTTACTCAAAGAATGTAGCTGACCATGAAGCTCATGTCAGAAAAGTTCTTGAGATTCTAAGGAAGCACTAACTCGTTGCCAAAAAGAGCAAATGCACTTTCTCTGCCGACCATGTTGAATACTTGGGCTTTCTGGTATCAAAAGATGGAATTTCTCCAGATTTTGCAAAAGTCCAAGCAGTCATAGATTGGCCTGAACCAAAGACAGTGAAAGAAGTCAGAGGATTCTTGGGATTGACTGGTTGGTATAGAATTTTTATACCAAAGTATGCTCTCATAGCTTCCCCCTGACTAATCTTCTCAAGAAGAATATTCCATTTCAATGGTCTGCCAGGTGATAGAGTGCTTTTGATAAGCTAAAGCCTACCTTGGTAACCAATCCCGTTCTGAAGCTGCCAGATTTCTCTCTACCCTTTGAGGTAGTAACTGATGCTAGTGGTTTTGCCCTGGGAGGTGCACTCATGCAGGAAGGTCATGCAGTGGCCTATGAATCCCGAAAACTCAGAACGCATGAAAGGAATTATGCTGTCCATGACTTGGAACTACTTTCAGTAGTATATGCTCTAAAATTGTGGAGACATTACCTACTAGGTCAAAGATTCACTTTGATGACTGATCATCAGAGCTTAAAGTGGATCTTCACTCAGAAGGATCTCAACATGCGCCAAAGAAGGTGGATGCAGACCCTGCAGGAATTTGATTTTGAAATCAGGTATCGCCCAGGCAAAGAAAATGTGGTAGTAGATGCCCTCAGCAGGAAAACCTCCTTGCTTGCAATTACTATAGTGTCAAATCCTTTGATTATTGAAGCAAGAGAGAAGATCATGCAGGATAGATTCTTTGGCCCTATTGCTACCCTACTTATGCAGGAAAGCAAAACTCCACAGGAGTTGAACCGAGCTCAAGGGTACAGCCTGGATGATGGAATTATGTATTATAATCGCAGGCTATGCATTCCCAATGATGAGGGAACCAAGGGACAAATTCTGAATGAAGCCCATGACAGCCTTATTGCAGGACATCCAGGTTTCATCAAAACCTACATGTCTGTAAAGAAAAGCTTCTTTTGGCCTGGTCTGAAAAAGGATGTACTGAATCATGTACATCAATGTCTAACATGCCAGAAAGTCAAAGCTGAAAGAGTAAAAATGCTTGGGAAGTTACATCCATTGGACATCCCCCAGATGAAGTGGGAATGTATCAATATGGACTTCATTACTGGATTACCTTCAGTGCAATCAGGTTACAACTCCATCTTCATGGTAGTTGACAGACTAACCAAAGTTGCCCATCTGATTCCAGTAAAAGAAACCTACACTGCAGTGGATGTGGCCAGAGTGTTCCTTAAGGAAATCTTCAGATTGCATGGCCTACCCAGGAGAATAATAAGTGATCGAGATCCCAAATTTACTTCAAGGTTCTGGACTACATTTTTCGAAGCAGTGGAAACTTTCCTGGATCTCAGCACAGCTTATCACCCTGAGACCGATGGTCATAAACCAAGTAATCGAAGATATACTTCAGTCATGCTATGGCAGGGAACCCAAGAAGTGGCTAAGCTATCTGCACCTAGTCGAGTTCGCCTACAATGCTTCTTATCATCGAAGTATCGGGATGAGCCCTTTTAAAGCTCTATATGGACAAGATTGCTTAACTCCATTAACTTGGTCTAACTCATTGATTAGGTCGAGATGTCCAGACAGATGCTTGACGACATGGAACAGCAGATGCAGGCAATTCGTAAAGATATTAAAGCTACCCAGGATCGACAGAAGCAATATGCAGATAAGAAGAGGACAAACAAAGAATTCAAAGAAGCAGATATGGTCTTCATTCGAGTACGCCCCAAAAGAAATTCTCTATCTCTTGGGAAGTATAAGAAGTTATCCCCCAAATATTGTGGGCCATATCTGATTACAAAGAAAGTAGGTGACTTAGCCTACGAGCTTCTTCTGCCTCCTCATCTTAAAGTACATAATGTATTTCATGTCAGCCTTCTTAAAAAGTATATACCAAGCCCAAATCATGTGCTTGATGATGAAATCTTAACTTCTTCAACCCAAGGGCAGATGGAACTCCAACCTGAAGTAATCCTTGATGTTCGAGAAAGATTCTTAGGAACAGAATTCTGAGAGAATTATTGGTCAAATGGAAGTTCTATCCTTTTGAAGATGCCACCTGGGAGAAAGAAGCCGATCTGTTATTACGAGATTACCCCCAGTTTGCGAGATGAGGACATCTCGCGTTTTTCAAGTGGGAGAGAATGTAAGATTCCTCCCCAGCCTCTCAAGATGTCTAGCATCTTCCCCTGTAATCAATTTCCTCTTCAGAAATATAAAAGATCTTGTTTCTACATGTTTTAGCCTAGAGAGAGAAAATATTCTAGAGAGAGAATATTCAGATTTTGAATATTTTTGGATGGAAAAATAACTCTCCTTATTAAAATAAGTTTTCTCGAAACAGAAATTCAAAAAGATTTTGAGAAGGTGAATTAGAAATTAAGTATAATCTGTTCAAGAGGCATTATCTTGAGGTGAAGATTTTTTCGAAATTTTAAATTAAGGTTCCTATGGACCAATAAGATTCATCCAAATGTAGGGAGGAGATAAATGAAGAAATAAAAGAAAAATCTCCCAAAAATGAGTAAATACTCACATAAGATGAAGAGTTGACTAAGAACAAGGTTAATAGTTAAAAAGGGGAGATATTTAGAAGTAATGATGCATTTTTGACACCTCTGCATGGGGATTCCCCCCCTCATGAATGAGGCACCTACTTCACATGTGCAATTGAGTTTTAAATCTTCAAAAATTGAGATATTTCATCTCTCCTCTAATTCAAGTCTAGTTTCAAAAAGTTAGCTCACTGAAAATGGTCAAAAATTGACCAAACTGATTTGAAAAATTCTAGAATGAGTTTGTTTGGTTAGGAGCTCAATTTTTTCTATAAATAGAAGCCTCTCTCTTTGTTGAAAAACAATAGTGTTTATGCACTGTTACTCTACTCCTCCCAAGCTGAGAATTGTGAATTTATTAATAATTCACTAGTTTTTGACATTTTCCTCTTCCAAAGATTGGTGGCCACTCTTGTTACAAACAAGAGTTGAACCCTCAAACCATCAAGCCAAAGGAAAGCTCCAAGAAATTATGTAAGTAGAGATTCTTGTAATTTTCTTTATTGATTTTATGTTTTTCTAATGTTTATGATTGTTTGAAGTGATAAATGGATGCTATGCCTTGATCGAAAGGGTTTTTCCCTCTCTCTTCTTAGAATCAATCCTTCTTTATCCTAGTTAAGTGATAATTATTGGAATTAAACTTTTTATAATGTTTTCTCTTTTATAAGTGAATTTTGATTAATATAGATTACTTTAAATCAATTAGAGTTAATTTTTAAGACAAATTAAGTAGAAAAATTTAAAAAAATGGTCCGCCATACAAAGGAGGTTATGGTGAATTTTTTTGGAAATAAGTATTATCTTTTATTATGCTAAAAGAGTATTCCCTATCATTTCTATACTCTAAAAGTGTCATTTTCATGCATAGAAGATGCATATTGTTTATTATCAATTAGAGTTAATTTTTAAGACAAAATTAAGTAGAAAAATTTAAAAAATGGTCAGCCATACAAAGGAGGTTATTGTAAAATTTTTGGAAATAAGAATTATCTTTTATTATGCTAAAAGAGTAATTCCTATCAATTCTATACTCTAAAAGTGTCATTTTCATGCATAGACGATGCATATTGATTATTATTATTATTTATACATAAAAGAATAATCTTTTTATTATGAAAGTGTTACTTCATCAAAATAGATTTTTATGCATAAAGGAATAATTTTCTTTTTATTATGAAAGTGTTACTTTCATCAAAATAGATTTTTATGCATAAAGGAATAATTTTCTTTTTATGAAAGTGTTACTTTCATCAAAATAGATTTTTATGGATAAAGGAACAATTTTCTTTTTATTATGAAAGTGTTACTTTCATCAAAATAGATTTTTATGCATAAAGAAATAATTTTCTTTTTATGAAAGTGTTACTTTCATCAAAATAGATTTTTATGCATAAAGGAATAATTTTCTTTTATTATGAAAGTGTTACTTTCATCAAAATGGATTTTTGTGCATAAAAGAATTTTTATTATTATAAAAGTGTTACTTTTATCATAATTGATTTTCATGCATAAAAGTATGCATAAAAGATTATTTTTTCTTATAAAAGTGTTACTTTTATCATAATTGATTTTCATGCATAAAAGTATGTATAAAAGATTATTATTTTTATTATAAAAGTGTTACTTTTCCATAATTGATTTTCATGCATAAAAGTATGTATAAAAGATTATTATTTTTATTATAAAAGTGTTACTTTTATCATAAATGATTTTTATGCATAAATGGGTACATAAAAGTTTTTTTTTTAAATTAAAAGTGTGATTATCATAAAAGATTTTTATGCATAAACTTTTTATGCATAAACATATGCATAGAAGATATATATTTTATATTAAAAGTGTGATTTTCATCATAAATGATTTGTATGCAAAAATATATGCATAAAAGAAATTCTTTCATGTTAAAAGAGTGATTTTCATCATAAATGATTTTTATGATGATAAAAGTGTGACTTTCATCAGAATTGGATTTTATGCATAATTAGATGCATATAGAATCTTTATAATTAAATAAGGGTTCTCTTTAATCTTCTGTTAATTTTCGTAAAAATTAGAAAAATAAATAGGTAGATAATATGTGAGAGGAAATTCTACCATTTCATATTCACTAAGATGGTAATGAGAAAATTCAATTAAACTATCGAAGTCGGAGATCGAGATAAATGATTATTTTATTCCTCTTAAGAAATCCATGTTTTAGAAATGTGTAAGCAAATATTCGTCGAACGAAATTTAGAAAAAGAGAAATTGAAATAGTACCTTTCGAGAAAGATAGTTTAGGAAGAACCTTTCCAGACCCAAACTCTGATTCAGACTATTGACCAAGACCTAATTCCTTCGTCAATGATGATGTGATCAGTTTAGGAAAAATGCACTCAAAACACCCACCGAATCTGAAACTAGTTAAGACTTTTGATTTTGATCTAAGGATCAAGTTAACAGAATTCGAGGAATTCTGTTTGGAATTCAGACATGGATCTAGAAGTATTGGGATACGGATTTAAGATTTATTCATGGTATTCAAACAAAATCAAAACTAAAAACTTGTAAAGAAACCCTGTTTTCTTAAAGGACTGTCTTACGCCAGAATGTTGGAGGGAGCATTTGGCATATATGTTTATCTAAGGGAAGTTCGGTTGCAACAGCTGGCGGGGAGTGTTCAAGGGATAGCTCACGCGGCAAAGCCTGCCCAGGTCCTGACCAGCCTCGGTATGGTTAAAATGGTGCGCTTCCGGTACGATGGACGAGGGCCGACGAAGCGGTCCCTGAGGACACCTAAGGAGGATCCTGGAGGGTTCTGACCAGGAGATGCACGGGCTCGCGGTGCCGAGGACATCCATGTGTATGTCGAGGAAGATATTATATGATGGACCTATGGTTATTGTAATCTATCTCACTGGATCTCGTTGTTGACTCGCTGGTCTCAACGGAGAGTTCAGAGTGATACTGTTTTGTGAGAAACAAAGACTCAATGGAAATTTTGAAGTATGACATGTGTAACCAGTAAATTGTTTATCAATGGATTGTTTTATAGATTAAAGTTTTAAAGAGGAGTGTGTGCGTATCTGTTTTCTAAAGCTAAAGTTAAGAATGGCATTTCAATTATGGGTGGGTGAGTACTTGTTCGGTTCCACCGCCGATTCCAGTGGTAGGGTGGTGGCTAACCCATGGGCCAGATGGGGTTAGGCTGGAATCAGTGGAGTTTTAATAATCAAACTGAAAAATCTTAGGATTACGCTAGGATTCGAGTAGCTAGTCTCAATTCCCTGATAAATTTCTTAAATGAGTGGATCAACGGCTGTGCCTGATCTTGATCAAGAAAAAAGCGTTGAATTTACTAAAATGATCAAATTATATCAGTGATAGTTTCCTTCTATCTGGTTTATTCAGTTGAAGGATAGCTTAGAATTGATCACGTTAGAAAATTCGTTAAGAAAATTCAAAAAGGTGGAATCGTCCCTGCTTTCCGGGCATGGAAAAATTTCCCGGTTTCGGTTCTCGGAGTGACCACCACTAGCCTAGTCTCGTGCCCGGACATTCGTGGGCGAGGCCCCGAGTGAGAAACCGTGCCCCGCGCATGAGGGTGTTGCTTCCACTGTCAGCTACCGGGCCGATGCACGGAGGGGGCAGAGGGATCTCACATACATTACCTACAACAATGCATACTAGTGCATATCGACCGTATGTACCTATCGCTACTCATGCTCATGTAGCTCCTATGCCTCCTGTTATGCCAATGGCGTATGCTCCACGAATGCCTTATCAGAACCCTTATCCAAGAGGAGCTAACGCTAGTCACATATTTTATCCTGCGTCAACTGCATACATACCAAGACCAATGCCAATTCCTATCAACCAAGCCATCCCAGAAGTGCCTCCACCAGCTATGCCTGCTCACTTAGGTGATCTAGCAGTGTTTTCTCAAACGATCAGACAATCTATTGCGGAAAACATGCATGGCATACTTGAGAGAGAGCCTAGAAGCAAGGCGGTACAAGTTGCCAAGCTCACTCAGAACTTTAGTTTCGTAACGAAGATGTTAGGAAGCACATTGAAGTTTTTGAACACGTGTGCGATTCCTTGGAAGAGCACAATGAGCTACATAAGTAGTGTAAATCCTTAGGCCTAACCTTGAGTGGAAAAGCCAGAGATTGGTATCGAACTTTAAGGGTTGAAGAGCGTACTCACTATCCCACTCTCAAGAGATTGTTCTTGAAAGAATATATACGTGAGGGTGTGCTTTGGGGTGTAGCATCTCAACTCCAAAAAGCTGAACGCGAGGAAGGAGAGTCAGTGAGACTTTATAAGTCGACTAACGCATCTAAATTCTTGCTGTATTCCCGACGACGATGAGCACTTTAATAACAAGCAACTTCTTGATAGATTCATCCGAGGATTGCGCCACGAGGACATATACAATGGCCTAGTCATTAGAGGTCTTACGACGTGGGAAGCAGTCACTGCCAATGCAATCCAGTTAGAAGACAACTTGATGATTGCAGGTAAAAAGGTGTCTTCGGAGACAAAGTCTGTTAGTTCGCAAGTATCTGGGCACGAGCCAATGATTGTAAAACCTATTGCCAAGGAGCCCAAGATATCCGAAATGTCTATAGCTGACCTTACTAAGGCTCTCCAAGAATACTTTAGGGGTAATCGAGCTCCTCAAAATAGCCATATGTACCTAAGAAGAGAGCAACAATGGTGTTCGGTTTGCTTAGGACCACATAGCACGAGTGAATGTCCCACATTCAGAGTTAAATTCAATGGGACTTCCTCAAGTACCCGCACTGATGCCTACACCACCTGTCGAGCAACTGTCACAACACATAGTTCCAAGGAACCCAAATTTAGTCCAGTCTGTGCTGTTACCACCGCCAGTGCTAGGACCACAACCTCTGCATCCGAGGGTTACCCCTATAAACCAGATGGGTTGAGTCACATAGTGCGTGTAGGGATTATGAAGAGGATATAGACCCCACTGTTCCATATGGGATTGATACGTTTGAAATGACTAGTATTACATGGAGGATCATTTCGGGCAAGTCAAGCTTGTATATCAAGCGGCTACTCTCACCACAAGAGGGAAAAACCTTAATACCTTTGCTAGGAGACCACCTCTTCAATGCTACGATTGTGGTGGACCGCATCGTGTAGCAGAGTGCCCTAATAGGCTACAGAAGATCGCTACTCAAATGCAACCAAATCAAGGGAGCACGTTGGGAATGCCGGTACTTACATGTAATCGTTGTTGTGGCATAGATAATTTGATTGCTCAATGTCCACATAATCCAAGTGCACCCAAGATTACGCCATTGAATTTGGTTGAGGTCACCAATGAGGCACTAGGAGCCACACCTGTTGTACCCACAAATGTAGTCACACGGTCAATGCTTCAAAATCAAAACTACATTCTTGAAGAGAGGGATACTGCATCAATTGCTCGAGCAAAGAAAAAGAAAACGCGACGAAAGAGATCGCTTAATGCCACAAGCTCCAAACCTAGTTCAAAGACTAATATAGGGACAAGAGAGAGGACCCTATGTGTATGAATGATCCTGAAGATGATTCTGATTCAATAGAGACCATGGAGACCAAAGTCACTACTTTAAGGGAGAAACCCACTCGGGAGCGCAACGAAGGAGAATCAAGCAAAGACATAAATCGGGGGAAACAAAAAGAAACTCCTCCTGCCCCACAACCAAGTCAGCCAATACCCTCTCGACTACCCAGACTGACTGAGACTCTCAAAGACAAGCCACGTGGGCCAAAAACCCTCAAAGAAAAAGATTGGGACTTACCCAAATCCAGTAGAGGAGATTGAACGAGTGCAACACTTAAGGGGTTTGGTGGAAGAAACACAAAGAGAACTGGAGCCAGAACCTAGAAAAATCAAGATCCCAGACACAGTGTTTCACACGACTTCAGCCTCACAGGAGCCATAAACAGTTAGCTATACCTAGTATCATTTGGGGAAGAAAGTGAGGATAGGACATCAGGAAGTGGGCAGACACCCTTCTTTCTTGAAGAATGGTTAGTGAGGGAATTCCTGACCCCATCGAAGAGGAAGTGATTCCATCTTCACCAGTCCCTAGTCAAGGGTCGATATCTCAAAAAGTACCATTGAATGTGTCCATAGTAATGGATTTCATGTCCTCTGAAATCAGAACCACGATCATATCCAAGTTATACAAAGATCGAGAGCTATTCTTAGCTCTTCAGGCATTTCTCAATGGAGAACTGAAGGCGAGGTTATCACAATTTGCAAATATGGATAGACCCGACACGCTTCAAGATGAGGAGGAACATTTGGATCTACAGCCCAACCTAGATGAAGACTCGGTCGTTGAAATACCTGTTAACAAGTTGGACAGTACTTTGAAGGTGACGAATCTAATGCAACCCTCCCCATTACTACCAAGGGATTAACTCTAAAGGGAATCCTTAATGGTGGTGTTGGAGTGAGCATTGTGACTTAAAACTGCTGGGAATCTATGGGAAGACCTCACCTAGAAGTCACAAACATAGTGGTTAAGATGGCAAACGGAACTATAGCTAAACCTATTGGAATGCTAAGGGACCTTAAGATCAAGGTTCTGGGATACAAGGTAAGGCATACCTTCATTGTAATGGATTTTTCTAAGCATCCTATGTCATATCAAATGATCTTAGGACGTCCTTTCATGAGGGAAGCACAAATGGTGCATGACTGGTCAAAAAACCATGTCTACTTACAATTCTAGGACTCTATCATTTGAGTTGATCTTGAAAATGGTTGCGCGCATCCTTTAGGAAGCAAGGTTATCATTGATAATCGATCGGATACCACTATTCACTCAGCCCCATTAAAGTATTGCTATACATGCAAAAAGGAGACTGATGATGGGAAAGATTCTCCTTATATGGATGTCCTACCGGGCATGACTGAGTGAGATAACGTACATTGGATACACCTAGCGACAACTACATGGGGAAATAGAGGCACAAGTTGGGTAACACCTGAGGGGCAAGATATGCCACCATTAGTGCTAGTAAACATGATAGGTGTTATGCACTTGACTTCTGATGGCAAGAAAGTGGCAAACTCCCTTGACACTAAAAGTAGCGAAAAGTCTAACCAATGCGACTCCGAGTCTAAATCTCAAGAAGAAACTGAATCTGAGCCTGATAGGGGGTATGAATTGAATATTCACCCAAGTGTGGAAGCCACGTGCTCAAGGCCTAGGACCGTAACCTTTGCAGATCATCCAAGAGTGAGGGGGGCACAAGTGAAGATCGATCAAGTGAGTCTGAATCTGATATAAACAAAAATCAAAAACTAGGTAAGAAGAAGATGAGACATAAGCGACAATGCTATCGAGCTAATGTACGAGCTAGAATAAACAATCCACTGTAGAGAATGGCTTAGTTATGTAGGAGCATATGACGCTCATCGGAAGTTAGTGGATAATTGGGGAGAATACCTCCAAAGTGTCATGTGGTGTAGTCCGCAACCTCATGACATCGCCCAATTAGAAATCGAAGAGAAGCCGAAACTAAGTCCTACTACGAGAAGGCATCAAAACTGAGAGTTAGCTCAACAACAAAAGGAAGCGGAAATTAAAGAAAAAAGCATGGCACAATAAGAACCGGTAGACTTACACCCCGCACCCGAGCATTTCAAATCTTTTACCATAGGGGAACGTAAAGTCGTCTACACAAAAGCCCAACGAACGCCTACCAATGGGAGTAGCAGTGTCTACGATGGCCCGGCGGTAGTTAAGGAGATAGAACTAGCAGATCCAGGTGAGGAGTCTAAACCAGTTTTTATTGCTTAGACCTCACCAAGACGGAAGAATCTACACTTAAGATGCCTTTCGCGTCATGGCCTTTGGCTTAACGAATGCACCTGCAACATTCCAACAATTGATAAACACAGCCTTTAAGGAATATCTAAGGGACTTTTGTGAAGCCTTCTTAGATGATCTTTGTGTTCATTCCTCTTGGGACGAGCACTTGATGTGTTTACGAAAAGTATTTGAAAGGTGTAGATTATATCGCATCTCATTGAATCCTTTCAAATGCCAATTCTGGATTAAACACGGAGTTATTCTAGGGCATATAGTGTCCAAAAGCGGGATTTCCATCGACGAAAGTAAAATCAATGTCATTTTGGAATCGCCCCCACCCACCAACTATAAGGGAGTCCAGCGCTTTATGGGCCATGTGGGTTATTATATCGAAGGTTTATTTTATTCTTCGCTGAGATAGCTCGACCATTGTACAAGATTCTCATCGAGTTTATTTGGACCGAAGATTGTGACCATGCATATGAGTTATTAAAGAAGGCTACTCCAATCTTGCGAATGCCTAACTGGGATTTAATCTTCCATGTGCATATTGATGCATCAAACTTTGCTATTGGTGGGTGTGTACTAACTCAACCTGGAGAACATAAACTAGACTACCCCCCATTAGCTTTGCCAGTCGTCGCCAGTTGAACGATGCTGAAATGAACTACACCACTACGGAGCGAGAAGGGTTTGCAATGATATATGCAGTAAAGAAATTTCCTTATTACCTTCTTGCCACCAAGTTTGTTTTCTATGTGGATCATCAAGCATTGTTGTATCTGGTGAACAAACCATGCTCCACAGGAAGAATCACACGATGGTTGTTGATTCTTCTTGAGTTTGATTTCACTATTGTTGTGAGACCTGGCAAAAAACATGTCATGGTGGCTGATCATTTGTCTTGCATACCTAATGGTGAAGCTCCTACGGGAGTTGATGATGACTTACCTGACACTTCCTTGTTCATGGTGGAGACAATGCCTGAATGGAGTGAGAAGATTGTTAACTTCTTGGTTAATGGTTTTCCACCCAAAGAGCTTCGTAAAGATCTAGCTCGAAAGCTGATCAAGGAATGCGAACCCTATTGCCTAATGGCCGGGACTCTTTATAAAAGAGGAAAGGATGGTGTTCTTAAGGCGTTGCGCCCGAGAGAATGAGTATCTATATATTTTGCAAGAGGCACATATGGGCATAGCTGGTGGTCACTTTTCAGGAGACTTAACTGTGCAAAAGATATTGCAATCAGGGTATTGGTGGCCCACTATGTTCCAAGATGCATCACTTTTTGTGAAGGGTTGTGATGAATGCCAACGCTACAAGAAACCCCAGCAGAAATATCAGATGTCCCTACATCCAATTAAAGTAAACCAACCACCATTTGAAAAGTGGGGTTTAGACTTTGTTGATCCAATTAGCCCAGCGGCCTGTAACACACAATCTTGCTATATTATTGTGGCCATTGACTATGTGACCAAATGGGTTGAAGCGACAACAGCCAAGTTCCTCTTTGAAAATATAATCACACGCTTAACTTGTGAGCGACAAGGGTACGCATTTTATAAATGAAGTGATTAAGGACACAACAAATTTCATGATATCCCATTATAAATATACTCCCTATTATCCGCAAAAGTGAATGGCCAAGCCGAGAGTACCAACAAGACCTTAATCTCTATTCTGACAAAGATAGTTGAGGCTCATCGCACGGATTGGGATCTAAAGCTTACGTCAGCTTTATGGGCCTATCGTACTGCGTACACAGTGGCTACTAATTGCACACCATTCAAGATGGTATATGGCCAAGAAGCAGTCATGCCGTGAGAATTTGTTATTCCTAGTCTTCGTATTGCTACAAGAGGGCTGGAATGGTAATCTCTTAGTAGAGCGTTTGTATATCCTTGAGCGGTTAGACGAAGAAAGACAATTAGCGGTGTACAATGCCCTTGTAGAGAAGGATAGAAGGAAGAAATGGTTTGATCGCCACTTGAAAAACAAGGACATCAAAGTTGGGGATAAATTCTTGATGTATGGAGTGGGTAACGAAAAGAAGAAGCTAAAATATGCTGGTAAGGGATCGTACAGAGTATGTGAAAGTACCTCGCAAGGTACCATCCGAGTGTGGAGACTCTAGACGACGGAGTTGAAACCGTTGGATTCCTCAATGGGAGTAAATTCAAAAGATACTATGACCCCCTAAGCCAAGAGGAATTACATGCAATCCATCAGAAGAAGGCAGCTAAAGAACAGGCTAAGCTTAAGAAAATACAAGCGAGAGTTGAAGCTAAAGAATGCCAGCAGCGTGTTAGGTGCCAATGAGAGGCCAACTTGGGGATTATGCAAGCATTTTTCGAGGAGGCAGAGGAGGATTCACTAGAATCTGACCCGCCTCTATGATACCCAATTGAGCTATAGAGTCCTTACGAGAAGGTGCTATATAATGCATTATTGGATACGGGAGCTCAACACAATTTGCTGTCATATGGAGTGTGGTGTCAACTTGGAAAACCACCCTTATCCAAGAGTACCATCCAAGTTAAGGGTATCAATAAGAATAAAACCACTGTCTCAGGAATTCTGCACACTCTTGTTGCGTATGACAAGGGGACTGTGGTCTAATGCTTTTTGGTTATGCCTGTTGGTACCATGGAGGGAACTGTAAACTTAGGGCGCAAATGGATGTTAGCTTCCAAGTGCAATATTGATTGGGCAACCAGGCGAGTTACAATGCAAGAACCAGTTCTCAGCCTGACCACTCAGGGTCCCGCACCTAAGCCATCAACTCTGGACAAAATGCTAGATAAGGAAAAATCACAAAGTCAAGTGGCTACACTATCTTTGATTGTTTGCCACCCCTCTAATGCTTCAACGCCAAGAGTGGAGGTAGGCAGTGTGGTCTCCAAGGCTCCGCTTACTTTACCGAAGAGTACATACAAATGGGTCCCAAAAGCTTCATTAACGGCTACCTCTACTGCTCAATCTCGTTCAGACAAGAAGCCTCGTAGTAGGAAAGCAGCTACCCGCCCTAGAAAAGGCAAGGTAATATCACGTTGGATTCCTAAAATGCTGAATTCCTCTGCATTGCCTGTAAAATCTTGTAAGCCAAATGCTGCCACCCCAACGATAATTCAAGACCGTGGTAAGGGAAAGGTAACGGAGTACCCCACACCACTTCTTCCAGAGCTAGTTTGGATTCCCAAATGATATCGATCGATACCACCTAGCTTAGGAAGGGGGGACTCACAGGAAGCTTCTAGCTCCTCATGCCATTCACACGTTGATATAGAAGTTTCTGCACGCTCTACACCTACCCCCAAGAAACCAATGAGTCTACGTCTTCCCTTGTAAATGTATCGTCGGAAACCATATCCTCCATTCGTTCATGGGAGTGTACACTACCATCTCTGCAAGTTGATGTGGCCACAAGGGTCATAAAAAGCTATCTGCCCACATCACCACCTATAACCCACCACCACTGGACAAATTGGTTCCAAGGGGCTACAACATCATTGCAAAAAAAAATGATCTACCCAAGGAAGGGGGGAGCATGTACTCACGTTCCACATTCTATTGCTTCCTCCCTAACCTTCTCCCATGACCATGTAACTTCCAAATCCGAGGGAATGTATATATATAGCTTCATACACAAAAAAGAAAAGAAGAAAAAGTAAAAAGAGCAAGAGCACATTGAGAGGAGAGTTATCCGCACACAATTAGAAAGATAAAGGTAATATTAAGGGCTAGTGCAATTTTGATCTAAACTAAAATGAAGCAAAAAGCATGCCTTAGGGTATGACCTTAGTCTCTACACACTATCACTTTGGTGAAACCATCTTAGCTATTATCCAGCCTAATAAATGAAACTGCTAAGTGATTATTACATGCATTCGGTTTGATTCTTTTGTTTTTATTTTTTATTTAATAAGAAGATAAAATTATAAAAGTAGGGCACCACCCTGTAGAGACCCAAGTAATGTCCCACAGACCTCATACAAGAGTATCTAAGAACCATTAAGTACCTCTATAGCGATGATTTTTTTTAAAAAGCCCTTTATTGATAGGTTTTTAGCCACAAGGTCATATCCCATGGAGATCAAGGCTATGGTCCCAAGGCTCCATCACTAAGAGCCAAAAGTCCTACCTAGATCACGTATGGTGATGGTTATCTTCTTATGTGTTTTTTTTGGTATTTTTGGTTTGTTGTTTATTTTTTGTTTAGACTAGTTTCACTTTCACAATTCATCTCTAGAAGGCTCTATTCTAACTAAAGAGGGCACACTAAGGAAGGTGGAGTACTTGGCATACTCCTTTGGCATACTCAAAGGTTGATCTCAGAAAGGATTGAACTAGAACTATAAATTGAGAATCATAAAAAAGATTGAAATTGAAAACAATAGCAATAGTTGAGCATGGGTTTAGAATACTCCTAGGCAAGTGGGAAAATCCGGTCCATATCAAGGTTGCATGTCCAACCACTGTAAGTTGGAAATCTAGATGTGGTCTGCATGACTACACCTCAATAACCTGTAAATAAAAATCATCTAGCAAGCTCATCATCGATAGCCATCGCTTGTAAGCATGCTCCGATTCGACATCGCTAGGTTGATTTTCCCCCTCACTTGGGTTTGCTTCTAATATATGTCTCCTTTGGTATACGAGGCAATGGTCTGAGTGCATCCTCACTCTGATATGGCATGGGTACTATAGGTAAGTGAGCTAAATAGCTACCGTGAGCTAAGCTATCTAGGAAATCACCCACCATGCTCTAGAAGAGACAAGGAGTCGGTAACATTATTTCATAGAATGACGGTGTAAGTCCATAAGTTCTTTCTCTCCTCCCCTGCTCTACAAGCTCTTCATGTGCATTTCTTAGTTGATAGGGTCCTCCCAATGGGTAAAGTACACTTACATCAACGTGTCATTGTGGTGTCTCTCCTACCATGGGCTATAATAGTCCTATCCCATAGTGCCTAAAATAGGTTCTATAGTACTAACATAAGTAGGACGTTGTGTACAACATGTAATGCTCACAAGTAAAACATGGTGCAAGGGGATGAAACTGTAGGTCAAATAGGTCCACAAAGGTGGATCCACAACATCGTCCCCTAGTGGTGCATAAAAATAGTGTGAATGGGTTTGGAAAGGAGGAATACTTAGTTGCCCTTGATAGTACCGTTCCAGGCAATCTAGGTCCAGGATAGGGTCACTCATATCAATCCACAAAAAGTCCATGCTCGGCTTGTAGTCACAGCAGAGTCGTAATTTATTCTCTTATTTTGACATGTGCAATTGCTGTACATGATGGTGCAAGCTATATTGTCGTGGGCTAGCTTTTTCCAACAACTCCCTCTTGATATAGACATGAACTTTGTTGGGTGAACTTTGTTGGGGAGAAAAACGTGGAGGGTAAAAGTAATGATATTAGCATAAGTCCCCCCTTCTTGCTTTCCATCATACCTTGACCTCGTGAAAGGTATTGTAGGTTTTTTGTAACTATCCCTTCCAACTATGCTCCGTCAGTGTTTGTTGGTTAAGAGCGCCCTTTGTTACTTGTTGTGGCATGTTAATGTCCAGCTTTAATGGCGGTAAAGTGCTCTCATAAGACCAGATCGAGCTTATGGATTCTCCCTTATTATAGATGAGATATGGAGTTGACACTTGGTAAGGCAATTTGTACTTGCGTACTAGTGGGTCGCTCTAGGGAAACCAATGGGGTTGGGGCTGGAGCTTGGATAGCCAACAATGGTTTTGTAACATTTTGTGATATAGAAGCTTTACCATGTCTCGTCATCACAGGGTTTTTGTAGTAGCCTAAGAACCTTGGTATTCCTACCATAGATACCTTTCATTTTTAAAGAGGTATCTACGAGTTGGGGTTTTCCCAACTAGTTCCATGCATTGAATGAAATTAGATTGTGACTTGCCCCCATATCAAGCAATGCATTATGAAGCACTTTACCATAAGGGCTAGGCAATTGAATGGGTTTTCCTAAAGGTGCTATGTGCTCCTCTATGTCTCCTTCAACCTCTCCCACAAAGGCTTGTGCAGATCCAAGGATAGCTTCTCATTGCTGTTGTTGTTGGATTTTCTTTTCTTTAGCCTCATGTCAAGCTTGAGCTTTCTTTAATTCTGATTTTTCCTTTGTGCCCTTCTTATCATGTGCAACCCATAAGGCTTCCTTGGTAAGAGGACCATAATAATTTTGAATTTACTAAAGGAAGCTGACAATTTTGACCCCATCAAGGGTTTCAACATTCATAGTACCTTGAGGTGTTATTTTGTAGACTCAAAATGGTCCTTTATTGGTATATTTTAGTTTCTTCTTTTTGTTGTTTGCAGATACATAAGTACAAGGTCTCCCTCCTTGATTTCCTTATCCTTGAGATTATTATCAAACACTTTTGTCGTCAATCATTTTCTGTTAACATATTCTACATAGCAATTTATATTTCTTCTTCTAGTTTTTTAAGAATAAACAACCAATCGGCCAACATGTTACCCTCTAGTGTCTCAGTCTTTTTCACTCCCACTCCTCATATGGGACCTTGTGGTAGCATAAGATACCAAATTGGTTGAGATTTCTCCCTTGTTTGGTTTGGAATCTTTCATTTATATATTTTTTCATACTTAATAGAAGTCTTTCTTTTGAATATTTTTTCATACTTAATACAAGTCTCTTTTCCCCCCAAAAAAAATTCGTGGTTCCAAAAGCTTATTGCAAGCTCAATGATACTATAAAGGTAATGCTGAAGTGTGGATTCAAAAAACCCCCAAGACCCCCTAAGCTTGCACAAAGGAAGTGTGGATTCAAAAAACCCCCAAGACCCCCTAAGCCTGCACAAAGGAAGAAACATCAATAGGATAGGCACCAACTCCCAATCCACAATCTCCAAAAAAGCTAGGTGCTTATGCACCTACTCCATGATCAAGGGTATTATGATGGAAATTCCATCATATGGGTGCCTGAATAAAAATTAGAAAAATTAACACCTCACCACCAACTTCAATTACAAGGAGAGCACCGAAGTCTCACATGGTGTGTAGGCCAAAGCAACAACAACAAAACTAGAAGAACCCTCTCGTAACAATGTAGAAGCTACAAAAAATTGCTTGGACAAAAAAGTGTTAAGAAAAGAGGGTAGACACAAGAACACGTTTCTCATAAGGATTTGCACTCTCAAGCAAAGAGAGTATACACAAGAACATGTTGCTCATAAGGACTTGCTCTCTCAAAAAAAGAGGGTAGACACAAGAACATGTTGCTCACAAAAGGAGGTGAAAATCACAACAAGGGAGCAATATTGCTTGGAAAAAAAAGTGTAGAATTCCATAAGAACCTCCCTAAACAAGAGCAAATCAAAGTCAACAATCAACAAAGCTCCTAAATCATCTACATCCCATCAATACGATAAATAAGCAGTGATATGGCTTACCACGTTATTTCAATTTGGCTAACTATTATAATAGTTACTTCGTGAATGAACACATGTATATACTCACTCACATGCATAAAATAGTGTAAAATTTGTATGCACCATAGCTTGTCCATTGAAATTCTTCCACGTGCATCTCTGGATTTGGGGGGAGGGCATATTGGGAAAAAGTATGTTGGTCCATGGTATGAACCATTGCCTATATTTCCCTTGAAAGGTGCAAGCACAATACGTTATCCTCAATGACACTATTCATTTATATCCTATTTGTTGTTGACACCTAAAATCTCACCGAATGGAGGCCCCTCAATAATCACCTCTTCACACATAAGAGCCCCACATTCCTCTCTCAAGAAGGTGAAGATGTTTTGCATTAGTCTCAAAAGTTAACTTAATTCTTTCGTGCCTCTCCAATGGTTTCGACTACAACATCTATTACATCAAAGAGTCTAATTAACTCACTTTATGGACTTCATTGTATGTCTTCGGTTAAGAGTATTGAAGTGCACTTAAACGATTTTAAAAAATGCATGGGAATAAGAATGCAAGGAGTCTAAGTTACTCACTTTCATGTACTTCATTGTATGTCTTCTTGTAAGAGTACTTAAGTGCACCTAAAAGATTAAAAAAGTGCATGGGAAGATGTCACGTAGACTGTAACAACGCGTGGGAGCTCAACCAAATGCGGAGCTTGAACATCGAAGTGTGAACGGTGAGTGTATCCGGGGTCTAGGGGTGAGGGCACCCAAGTCAGAGCACTTGGACGGCCAAGCAGGCTTATGGGTGGGCAGGCCCCTGTAAGTGCCCGAGAGTATGGTGTTATCCACATTCTCCTCTATGGCTGGGTGGTGGTGACTAGAGCTCCTTGCCCTCTTGAGCTATGGTGGTGACTATGGCAATGTGACATTGGTATGAGAGCGGAGAATTGTTCCTCTCTCTCTCTCTCTCTCTCTCTCTCTCTCTCTCTCTCTCTCTCTCTCTCTTCTCCCAATGTGAACAAGCTATGAAACAGATAAGCCTTATCCAATTTGTTTAATTATTCTCTCTTTTCCTATATTTCACTATTCTTTGATTATGGAGGAAACGTGTAAGCAAGGGTGCATCTATAAATCAAAGAAGAGGAGAACAAGAGTGTACACCAACAGTCGGTACTAGTAGAAGCTGTTCTCTTTGCCTAGTAGACGTAACAACAATAGTTGCCCCGCAGCCTAGCCAAAAAGATAGGGTTGCTGAGGTGGTTGCCTTAACAGAGCAAATTGAGAGCTCCTCATCTTCAAAATCCCCAAAATCACTTATCCAAACCTTACAAAATTTTGACTTTTTTTTTAGAAAATTAAATTTTAATTTGGGGAGTTTCCCACACGTTGCCCAAACAAGCTTTCCATGCTCGTTTGAATCGTGTGTGTATGTGGGTGTACATGCACACGATTGAATTTTTCATATCTTGGCTATTACTCGTGCACACGCAGTCGAGCATTGGCGAGGTTTGAGTGGGATGTGAGTACTCATGCCTCCCATGTGCATGCATTCGAGTATCCAGGAAAATACGAGCGAGCAAGTGCAAGTTTTTGACATAGACTGAAAGATTTTAGTGGGGCCGTAACTCACCCACAACATCCACGACAACGGTCGACACCTTTGGGTGGGCATTAGCACTTTGAAATTGTCGTTGCTCTTCTATGGATAATAGGTCTACTCCAAAAAATGTATGTGACTTATTACAATTTTGTGTATGTGGACCTAGATTCCACAAATTGAAGGATGGATATCCTAGTGCACTTTTAGTCTCTTTATTCTAAGATAGTTTTGTCAATTAGTTTTTATTTTTTACAAATATTATGGCCAAGAAAATGTGCTTGTATGGATCTAAATTATGGCCGAGGGAATGTGCCTGCTTGGACCTAAGTAAGGTTGCTTTGCATGTGTTTGCAAGGTTCACCATAGACCAAAACAAACCTACTATTCCTATTAGACAATGACGTGAAAGCATCTTTGGGTACATTAACAATAGTGGCATTGTGTCATTTAGCAACCGTAGTGTTGTGTCAACTAGAGTGTTCTTCGCTTGGTCCATAGAGACGCAAACCCTTATGCGGGACATAGGATGCACATCCTTATGCATGGGTTCTCTGGCAAGAATGCCATTCTCCATTTGTACATACTTTGGAAATTCTTGATAGAACTCGAGATATACCCATCATGGTTGTGTGTATGCATGGATACATCCACATAATTCTCCTATGAATATGCAAAATGTGATGCAATTTGCAATTGTCGAGTATACATAGATGCACATGCTTTCAGATACATGTTTACACATCACTTTTTGTGAGTAGTCGTAGTGTTACTAAACACATGTGCACATAGTGGTCTTATGCTTGTTAGATATCTTATCTCTAGACAACAAATAAGCATCTTGGGAGTATAGCACAATGTTTTGTTGTTTGACAACTGAGTGTTGTGTTGTAAACTTGGTCTGTAGAGATGCAAGCGCTCGTGTGTGTGGTCCATAGAGACTCATACCCTCTTGTGTGGCTTCTCACATGCCAAACAGTTTATGTTTTGCAAAAGAAACGTGAAATGTGTTCAAAAATTGAACATGGATCCAATGTGGAACAAATCTTTTATTGCAAAGATGTGTGGGTCAAGTAGATTTAAAGATTTGTGGTGATCTTAAATTCGAGGGTTCGCAGTAATCCTAGGCTCGAAATCAGGGGATTTCATTTAAGTATAACTCAAGTAAAATGACATTAACTATTTGGGGTTTACTGTGCTTAAGTTGAGTATGTAGTTGCTCCTGTTTAGGTGGAATAGGGTTAGATTCTATCTGTTCGATAAATTTGGGAAGTACATGACATGCAATGTCATCTTGGGAAATATCAGTGGTGAATTTCCTCATGATTGTTTTGTAACCCCATAAAATTTGGCATCCAAGTGGTTGGAGTTACATGTAGCCCAAGATTTATCGGATTCATCTATAAGTATACTCCGTAGTGAGTATTATAGAATTTAGAGATTAGAGTTTTAATCTCCTAAACGGTGAACACATGGTTAAAGTTGTGCTTTATACAAATGGTGATATTTTGGATCACTCTTGAGATTTGGGGATGTGGAATCATCCAACCAAAAGAAAGAAGGTTCATTTTTTTTTGTGTCACATCAATTGCTCTACACAAACTCTTGTGACCTTGGTGGTATGGGACACCAAGGCAAACACTAGGAATGAACTTTCCTGGATTTTGATTTTTGTGGCATAGTCACTACATAGATTATGTCCACACAATCTATGTTATTTGATTGACTACTGGTGGTTGTCTACTATGTCAAGTAGGATACTGATCCGGGGTGATCAGATAGATCTCTTGACATGGATATTAGAATATTGAAAACTCCAAGTTTGGAGTTGATCTAGAGAGATTAGAGACAAATTGCATAGATTTGGTGATAATCCAGAGTGATTACATTATGCAAATCTTGATCTTAATATTAGCATGGGTGCTCAGTAGAGTTGTCTTGATCATTTGTTATACTTAGGCATGATACAACTATATGTGCACACACTTTCCACCAATCATCAACTTCCTTGTTAGAAAGGAGTGTTAATCTAGAGAGATTAGCTGAGGTTTCTACGAGAAGAAGAGTGAGTGTTGATCCAAAGCCATTAGACGAGTCTCTTGGGTTATATACTGAGACCACAGAGTGCTCAAAGGTGGACCCTTCATGCCCACTTAACCTTGTGTCAAATGGAGGTGTTAAAATTTATCAGGAAAAAGTGATAGTGTATTTTAATCAATATTGGGTGTTGACTTTCAATGAGCTCAAATTTTATGGAAAGTCACATACCTAAGGTGCTTGTTATTCTAGATAAAGCCCTAAACTTGTCAATTTGGTGTGGCCAAAATGCCAAGAGTGTTTAGTTGTAGTTGGGTAGGTGTGGCAATGTTTTTACACTATGCTCAAGCATGGCAGGTAACCATGTTGTGGTGGATTCACAAAATATTTTGGGCAAGTTTTTGAAGAACTTTGCTATTTTTATTCACACTGAAAGTTTAGAGTATCACTACTATCACTACCTAGGAGGACTCATAAACTAAATATTGAACCGTAGAGTTCAGAGATTGGCATAGTTGTTGATTACATATCATTGGATCAACAAAGACTGGGTGTTGAAATGCCCCTAACTTTGTGCCGTAGTGCCAAAGTTTTTACTTCAATTGAGGTGAGAACTTCGTAGTAGTAAGTGGCTCAGCCATCTTGTAAAAAGAAATGGCTCTTTTGGATATTTCAACCAAGAAGAGTATATCTATGAGCACGAAGTTACTAATAGAAATGTATGAAGTTACTCGAACAAATCGAGGGAGAGATTTGGTGTTTTGATAGACAGGGTAAAGTGGACATTATTCCTCTTTACTTTGCTAGGAAAAAGAATATAATTATATACATTTGTGTTTTGTAATATATTTATGAAGTGCTTATAAGGACCCATTGATTTTTGTTGTCATCAATTATAATTGGGTAGTAGATTGCCACCTATGGGTAGATAGTGCAGTGCCACTATAATGAGAGGCAACAAAATTTGTTATATGTTGAACTTCATATTGGAATTGAACATAAATTGGAGGTTGTGTTTTTCATGTCAAAATAGTCTCAAAGTATAGGTGTGTTGGAGACATACCGAATCCACATATTGTAGCATATGTATATACGTATTGGGTAAGTGGTAAGTATTTCTCATTTATTGCTTTATAGTAAATCATTTCCCATAATTAAAATGGTTTACGATATTATTTCATCTAAAAGAGGTGTCCAGTGAGACCACACTTGTAGAGGTGTGTCTGGATGGTGCTATTAGCTTTTGGATATGACCATAGATAGCTGATAAACATGTTCGTAGGAGACATGGTTGGCCGCAGAGACATAGACATGTATTGCCAAGCAACCAAAGTGGTTGCAGGAGTAGACATGTGGATAGGCATGTATCTACTCGTGGGATGAAAGTGGTACTCTGATTGGTGCATGTTGCTCTTGATTTTCTAGTAGTGCATAGACACTATACTTCACATAGACACTGTCTATGTGGAAATCATCTTTGTTGCAAGATGTGTAAACTGTTCTTGGAAGAACACAAGAACTTTTGGAGAGAGGAAAGTGTAGGTTTCCTTAGACTATGTGTAAGGTCAACTTTATAGAACAATGTGCTAAAACTTGTAACAGTTGTGCAAATTTGTCGAGTTAAAGTCCATGTGGTTTCTAACCACAAGAGAAAAACATCTTTGATGTCATAGAACATGAATAGGAATTCCTTGAATGTTGAAGCACATTCATTATGAAGTTCTTGAGGATTTGGGAACTTCTGGCATATACGAAAGGCATGATGTTATTCAATGCCTTAGTAACAATTTGTGTTTTATTAACATCTTTCATAGGTGCAAGTGGCAACTATGGTTTAGTGTTCCAGATGAAACACGAGTGTTGCATGTTTCCTTGGTCGTAGTATTTAAGGAAAATATGTGATCTGTGCCTTTCTTTCCTTATCAAGGGAAGTTACAAGCGTAGATGACCATATGGCCTACACATAGACACTTGTTTACAACTTTCTGAAATGTGCAAACAAAAACTCTTCTTGAAGGAAAGAGTAAATAGGTTGACAAAGTTTCTTCCAACTAAAAAGATATGAAAACATTTGAGCTCACTAGGCTCTTTGTCAAATATCTCTACAAACTATATAGCCTGTGCCCACAATATAGTGCTGGATAGAGATAGAAAGTTTGATAGTCATCTTTGAAGGAAAATCTTCAAAGGATAAATATCACTATAAGTAAGAGTGAGGTCAACCATCTACAGATTGAGGGAGTGGAGAGGAGTACCTCTCACCTTTGGAATCTATTTTTTGTTGTTCATGACTAGATTTGCTCCATTTACGTTGTTTTATGGACTCTAGTCTAGATCTCCTATGGCCCCGTAGAGCTATACAAGGAGAAGAGTCAAAAGTTGGTAGTGTAGTCTACAAATATTTAGCAGTGTAGTCTACGAGTGGTTGGTAGTGTAGTCTACAAACTTGAGTTCCTGGAGAAATCTCAAGTATATCTAACTTTGTGCTAGTGGCATGCAAAAACCAGGGCACGTAGTTTGCCTTGAAATTCTGGTTGAGAGATCGGAACACGAGGTTTACTGTGTATCATTAGACACTTGTTAAGTGAGAGGATAAACTAGAAAAGGTCTCAAGTGAGAACAACTATATATACAACTTTCCTAGTTTGTTTTCAGATGAAAACTCTTTAGAAGGGGGGTAATGTCACGTAGCCTATAACGGCGCGTAGGAGCTCAACTGGATGCATAGCTCGAACACCGGAGTGTGGATGGCGGGTGCATCCAGGGTCTAGGGGTGAGGCACCCAAGTTGGAGCACTTGGACAACCGGGCAGGCTTATGGGCGGCGGGCAGGCCCCTATAAGTGCCATGGAGTGTGGTGTTATCCACATTCTTCTCTATGGCTAGGTGGTGACTAGATATCCTTGCCCTCTTGAGCTGTGGTGGTGGCTATGGCGATGTGATAGAAGAAGAATGCAGGGACAAGTTATCCTCAAGCTCATTAACAATCATCCGACCACAAGAGCATGCAACCAAGAAACTAACGTCTCAATGTATCAAATGAGGAATTGAGTTTCACACTCTCATTTTGATGATTGTTTCCAAATTCCTTAGGACCCCCATCTCTTCTCCTCCATTTCTAACATGCCTTAGATTCTTCTCGCTAACCTCATAAATAAACATTATTGTAATCCTTCTTATGATTGCCAAAAAATAAAGTGAGCAAAAAATAATAAAAAACATAAAAAATCTCATGATAGTATTCAAACTCATAATTCTAAGTAACCAACAACCCATCATCCATAAAGAGCAAGGAGATTCAATGTTTGGTAATAAATGACAATTTTTTAGCATTGGGAAAAGATCCAATTCAAAGAACCAATCACTTGGGAAGGTTCAATCTATCTGAAAATTAAAATTCGCTGGGATGATCCAAGTTTTGGGCATTGGGCAAAGATCCAATTCAAAGAACCAATTAGTTGGGAAGGTTCAACCTATCCAAAAATTAAAGTTAGTTATCTATGTTTAGAGAATTCTCTACAACTAGAGAGGCCTCTTTCAAATCATCACCCACCCACCCATTCAACCACATTATTCCTATCTTGAAGCTTTTATTTTTCCCTAAGAAAAAAGATGATAGGTCTTTTTCAGAAAGAATGTAAACTAATCAAAAGGAGAAAGTACTTCTCATGGGATAAAAAAGGCCAAGCCCTATATATTAGCACTCATTGAAACACCCATCACAAGACAACAAAAGTATAATTACAAGGCTTAGGGAAAGCTTCAAGTTTCTTCATTATTTTATTTATTGGGTGCTAATAAGAAAGCCTTATCAAGAGTATTAGTCAAGCCAACACATATTCCCCAAAGCTTTCATTAAAAGTACTAATAAAGCCAACCCACATGTTGAAACCTAAATGAAAACAAGTGCAAAAATGAATCGTACCATGGCAAGCCTTTCAAATGGCTTAAAAGAAATTTAGCTAGGCATTCGATTTGACGGTGTGCTTCTTCATGCCTTCCTAGCAAAGGGAAGGTGCAAAAGAAAGATTTTTAACACCATAGGCACATGCACACATGTGCAAACATAAAGGGAGGATTAAATATGATTCTACGAAAAGGTATGCCCAATTCAACCACAAGTGGCACTCAATACTTAGTTCAAGTGGTTAGAAGCTCATTTCTCGCCATTAAGGAGGGGATGAGCAACAACAATATAACATAGTAATGTTTGGCATTTGTTGTATTCTTGGACCCACACTTTAAAATGCACTTCACTTTATCTAGGCATTTGCTGTATTATTGGACCCACACTTTCAAATGCACTTCACTTTATATTGGCAATGTCATTGGCCTTCGGTTATAGGCATTATTTCTTATGAGTACTTTTACTAAAGAAAGATGCACACCCGAGAAAAGATTGGCTTGCTTATCCTAGAGCCAATTCAACTCATGAAAAATCCATCTCAAATTGAGAGGAGAAGCAATATCAATTTCAAAGAAATAGTTGTAATAATCAGTTGATTCATGAATAAAATACTTATTCAAATTCACCCATTTCCTCTTTATACCTATACTTAGAAGGATTGATGTAAGGTTCAACAAATTTTTTCTTTCAAACATTGCCACACAAACCATTGTTTGTTAGCAATTTCATTGGCATTGTGAAGCAAAAAAAGGATTATTTCAAAACAAAATGCTTGTGGTGCTTTGGGAGGAAAAAGAATATAAGTTTGAATTGCTTTGGAGCAACCAAGTTTGCAATTTTTCTATTTTGTTTTGTAAAGACAATTGTGATAGTAACACAAGTGGTTACTACTCATGTTACATTTTATTGAAAGTTTATTGAAGCTTTTTGAAAATTATTCTCAAATTGTTATTGTGTATAGCTAAATCTTCTCTCTCTCTCTCTCTCTCTCTCTCTCTCTCTCTCTCTCTCTCTCTCTCTCTCTCTCTCTCTCCTTGTGGCCACACCTTTGCCATATCCCGTGTTTGTGACACATATGCACGTGCACACATAGATTATTCTTCT
This sequence comes from Cibotium barometz, assembly GCF_041138505.1. Classification (NCBI taxonomy): domain Eukaryota; kingdom Viridiplantae; phylum Streptophyta; class Polypodiopsida; order Cyatheales; family Cibotiaceae; genus Cibotium; species Cibotium barometz. The sequence continues at coordinate 13,797,646 of NC_141050.1, read as the reverse complement.
ATTGGCTTATGTAGGTTAATCATCCCATTTGTCATGAGGTTTTTTTTTGTGATTGAAAATCCCCTTTTTTGTAATACTTACACACTGATGACTCTCCTAATTTTTTAGTGTTTGTTTGAAACTAAACAAACGGTGACACCCCTTGTGAGCCCCTCCACCTTGTGGCACACTGACTCTCCTAATTTTTTAGTGTTTGTTTGAAACTAAACAAACGGTGACACCCCTTGTGAGCCCCTCCACCTCGCGGCACAGCGACTCTCCTAATTTTTTAGTGTTTGTTTGAAACTATCTAGTCACCCAAAAAATACTTGCATTCTAGAGATGGTGAGAAGGTCAGCAATAGCACTGTGGCACTTGTTCACACACTTGCAGTTGCCAACCGGTTGGAAACCGATGGGCAATGGGATGGGCAACTTTTTTGTTTCGGGCTGTGGAACCTTCGGTTGCTCTACTTAAAAACTAAAAAGGGTCCCAACCAACTACCAAGGGGGTTGGCAAAACCAAGGGAAGAGTGTGAGAAAGCAATAGCAGTGTGGCACTTGTTCACACACTTGCAGTTGTTGCCAACCGGTTGCGGTTGGAAACCGATGGGCAGTGGGATGGGCAACTTTTTTGTTTCGGGCAGCGGAACCTTCGGTTGCTCTACTTAAAATCTAAAAAGGGTCCCAACCAACTACCAAAGGGGTTGGCAACCAAGGGAAGAGTGTGAGAAGGCATGTACCCAGAAACCCCACAAGGGTGGCATTTAATGGTATGATTGAGCCTCAATGACATAGGGTTGCTTTTATATGCAATGGGGGAGTGAGAAGTGTGAGTATATAACTCATCAAAGAGATCCTTAAATGTTGTCCGCGTTTGCAAACTGCCCCCCGCCCAACACACACACACACACACACACATCGAAGCATGGGGTTCTCTTTAACCATCCATTTGGGCTGTGCATGCATGCAGCCCACCATGTTTCTGCAACCGATGGTAGTGCTGCTGCCTCTGGCCTATGCAGGCTTCTTCATTTCGGCTTCTTTCCACTCTGTTGCCCTTGCTTGTGAGCCGTTGCAGAATTGCTCGTTTCCGACACAGGAGAAGATCGCTCAACAGCAGGCTCAAGCCCCCACATACCTCCTCTCGTCATCTTCCCCTCATGTGCAATTTCCTGTCGCAAGCATTGTGTTGGGTGCCTTCTCCTGCATTGTCGTTGTAGGCATCCTTCTCCTGGCTGCTGTTAGCTTCTTTGTCAGAAGATGGCATACACAAAACCAGCTGCTCCCCACCTTCAGCCTCTTACAAGGAAACAGTTTCCCCCTCCAACGGTTCACCTTCAAAGAGCTGCAGTCCTTCACCTGCAACTTCTGCCAGCAGCTCGGCAGGAAGCCCAACTCCACCATCTTTAAAGGGTGGATTCAAGGCACCCCAGTTGCAGTCAAGAAAGTGGATGCCAAAGGCGGCGGGCGAGATGGTTTCCTTGCATCTGTGCACCTAGCAAGCTCTGTTAATCACCCCAACCTGGTTAAACTACTTGGATTCTGCCTTGAAGGAGCTGAAATGCTGCTTGTTCATGAGTATGTAGAAGCTGGGTCCTTGGATATGGTGCTCTTGAAAGCTGCAGAGGCCTTTGATTGGAATGCAAGGTATGGTATTGCAATGAAGGTTGCCCAGACATTGCAGTTTTTGCATGAGGAGTGTGGAGAATGCCTGGCTCATGGCAATGTGAAGCTGGAAAACATCTTGCTAGGTGAAGATTTGTGCCCTAAGCTGGCAGATTTTGGGCTAGCTGACCTCTGTGTAAGAGAGAGGATAATAGCTTGGAAGAATGCCAGGGATGAGGGTGGTGGTGATTTGTCACCCATTTGGCTATCTAGTTTCAAGGCATCAGCTGCTACTGATGTGTATGGCTTTGGGCTTGTCTTGTTATCATTGGTCCTTGGGAGGGGCAACATTGTTGATGCATTGACTGCATCCAATGACCCCATCTTCTTGGAGTGGATTTATCTCCAAGCCAAGCAAGGTATGTATGAGGATGCACTGGATGGCAGATTGTTGCTTGAAGCTGACCACAACGAGGTCAGAGTTTCGATCCAACTGGCCTTCTGCTGCATGCAGGAGGATGCTGCGGCGCGCCCCACCATGAAGAAGGCATGGCAGGCACTTCGCGACCGTGAAGAAATGGGGCTGCCTCTCTTAACCTCACTGGCTTTTGGGTGTCGCACAAGCACAGAGAGTGATCACAACTCTGATGACCCCAATGGCGATGTGTTGGTGGTGGATGTGGAGAAAGATAGAGACGACGGAGATGGCGGTGGCCACAATGAGGAGATTGAGCCGTGTTATCAAGTGTTCAACATGAGATCTCAGAGACGCTCCATGAGTAGTGTTTCCTCAGTATGAAGCTGCCGATTGATTGTGTCAAAAACCCACATCAGGATGTGATGAATCACATGGTGATGATGATTATGATTTGTAATGACCCACATGAGGATGTGATTTTGGATATGAATCACATGATGTAGAGGTTTGCTTAGCCATGTGAAGGTCACCAATATAAATATACCAAAGATTAGTATGTGATTTTGGGAGTGAATCATGTGATAATGGAGCCCTGTGAAGATGAATAAGGACATGTTGTAGAACCCTTTCCCAGCCTTTTGGGGTGTGAGGAAGGTAAAGTAAGAAAGGCCTTTTGTGCCAATATTATCCTGCCATTTCATCCTCTTGCACTGTCTGAATCCCCTAATTAGTATTGATAATATGATCTCATAGGAGCTTAAGAAGCAAGTGATGCTTAGCTAATTATTCAAAACATTGTTGTATCTCTGCATACATTGCTTAACCTAAGTGTACTGTCATTGAGGCCACCTCAACTCATCTGAACAGGACAGTAAGGTAAGGACATCTTATAAATCTATACAGCATAGCAGTACTTCTTTCACAAATCTGGGGTGTTTTTTCCGAGATCAAGGTATATGTAGACTTTCAGTCCTTGTACAAAGTTAAGCAGCAATGAAGTTTTTCTTATATATCTCAAAAAGGCTTGTTACATGCTATAACATGCTTTTGATGTTTTATCAAATGACATGTTTTTGTCGTGTATATAAGTGATTTTGATGCATTTGCATGGGGTGTGTGAGTGAGTGTGTGAGTGTGTGTGTGTGTGTGTGAGAGAGAGAGAGAGAGAGATCTCCGACAGGGAAATATACAATGTGATCTGTCCCAATCCTGAGATATTCTGACTATTGTCAGGCAATCTCGTCCTCCCCCATGGATTGTCACATAAGGGCACCCACCATAGGCTGTGTGTGTATGTGTGTGTGTGTGTGTGTGTGTGAGAGAGAGAGAGAGAGAGAGAGCCCTCTACCATGGATTGTCATAGAAGGGTAGAGTTTGTAGAAGAGATTGGTTGCATCTACTAGAGCTTGTAGAAGAGTTTATGATATCCTTTTACACTTTTTTATGAACATGAATATAATTCTTATATTATTCCTTTTTGGGGGATAAACCCTTATTATGAGGATATCCTTCTTAATATCTCTTTCAAATTATTGTACAAACAAGGAATAATGTTTCCATTGATTCATGAGCACTCTTTTATTCTCATTTACTCACTTTCATATACGTTCTAATGACACAATTCAATAACACTCAACCAATCAATTCATGAGCACTCTTTTATTCTTATTTACTCACTTTCATATACGTTCTAATGACACAATTCAATAACACTCAACCAATCAATCCATGTACTTCACACCCCCAATTGAATCAATCCAAACAAAAAAATAAATAAAATCAGTTTTCTTTGAACCAAAATAACACAATTTGATGCAAATTAGCCTAATTTTCAGCCTTACATTTAAAAATGTTTCCAAATTTCAATGAGTTCACTTAACCACAATCGATGAAAACCTTCAGCATGGAAGCAATCCAAATTATCTTTTTCTAAACCATTTCCCTATTGCTTTTCCAAGATAAAATCCCATTTACTTGATGATGGGTAGTTCAATGATCCAAATAAACTTCACTATCTTCTCTTAGATAGGCAACCTCTCGTGTGCAAGAAATTGTATATTATGGTCCACACAACACTAGAGTTTTCCACATGCAAAACTTGTATATGAACAAAGATGGAGACTAATATTAAAAAACAAGCAACTTTGGATTATGTAAGACTACACATAAGATATATAGTCCTATGGTCTTGGTGCAACTTCCAAAAAGTACTTTTTTTCTAAATAAAATGATAGCTTACTTTAATGATCCTTCTAAATATTCTAAACATTCCTGTCTTAGGCCACACTAGAATATTATATAGTTAAATATTTGTTTTGAATCATGTAGCATGATGAGATTTCATGAATCCAACCAAAGCATGCAATGCTAAAGTGACCTTACACCTTGTACATTATCAAGTTTTTAGAGGTTTCCATCATTTGGGTTATAATTATCTTTAAAATTCAAGACTTTTTATACCCAATGAAATGAGGGTTTGGTGACCTCATATAGCCTAAATATCTATTTGAGAACAACCCTAGGTGATCATATATACATTGGAGACATTTTGGGATATTATTAAAGCTAAGACCCCACATGTGATATTGCTTCATAGTCTAAAAAGTGATATTTTTTCCCAATTAAAAACATTACTTCCAAGCCCATCTAGACTTGTCTTGATGTCCAAATGTCCAATTGAGATCTACAACATGAGGATGAGGTATCAAAGGAATACCTTTTTCAATCTTTAGTGTGGCTAGATATGGGGATATCAATTTACACTTGCATGCTATCTTTTTTGACAGTGTACCAAATGTATCTACGTTATCTTTAACCATCTGTTAGCTAAATTGTTATAGACTCCTTGGAATGAGGGTCCTCATCCTCACAAGGAGACTCCTTGCAAGACTCCTTGCAAGGAGACTCCTTTGGAGGTACTCATCAATAGACTCCTCGGGATGAAGGTCCCCATAAGACTCCTCAAGAGTTCAAAAGGAGACTCCTTGCAAGACTCCTTTGGAGGTACTCATCAATAGACTCCTCGGGATGAAGGTCCCCATAAGACTCCTCAAGAGTTCAAAAGGATGTTTGGTGGGTGTGGAGGGAGTGGTATGACATGGTACTTGTTAAGATAAAGTCTCTTCTACACTCTAGTCTCTCTACTAGTCCCTTTATCCACTAGCACTACATAGAAAAGAGGGTTAGCCCATATATATTAATGGATATACACACTCCACTCTATAGAGTTACATGGAAAAATGGTGGCCGACTTGCAAGCAACATTCCCATCAAGATCTTACACTTGCCATCCTATAATTCATATTTTCTAGGTTGACCATACGATTGGTGGATTTCCACCAAGGTTATAGATTATTGTTGACTTAACCATGGTGGCCCACCACTGCCCTTAAGGATGCTCACACATTTACAAAATAATGTGACATGTGCTAGAGGGTAGAGAGTGGGACAACCCAATGTAGTGGTAGACATGATGCCTCATCAATCAATATTACCTCTAAAACCATTCCAAATGTGGGGCTTGGACTTTGTAGTAGGACCATTCAAACCTACAACAGCCCAAAAAATAGAGCTCAAAAATTAGGAAACAAATACATCTTAGTAGAAATATATTATTGCATTAAATGGGTGAAAGTAAAGGCAAAAGGAATTGCAACGCACACTTAGTTGCCAAGTTCCTACATCAGGTCATCATGGATACCCAATTGAGCTATTAAATGACCACGGCACCCACTTCCTAAATGAAGTAATAAGGAAACTAATAGGATATCACATGGTCATATATAAGAAATCCACATTATATTATCCACATGTAAATAGCCAGGCCGAGTCAACCAACAAGATCTTGAAAGCAATTCTGATCAAGGAGTGAACGAGAACAGGACTGACTGGGCCAAGAAACTTCACTCTGCATTGTGGGCGTTTCGGATAGCCTACAAGAACACGAGTGGCCTTACACCCTTCAGCGTGGTGTATGGTTTGGAGGCAGTAGTGCACATGGAATTCTTATTGCCTAGTCTCAAAATAGATATTCATGGAAAGATTAAGTCCAAAAGACTGAGAAAAATAGAATTCAGCAATTGCTAGAACTGGATGAAGAAAGGTTGTTTAATGCCTGGACCATTGAGATAGTGCAAAAGAGGAGGAAGCTACAAGTAGATAAGAACAACAAGTTTTATAGAAGGAGACATAGTCCTATTATTTAACTCAAGAATGGGGCCACATCTTGGCAAATTGAAGATGAGGTGGACCAGGCCATATAGAATCCAGACGAAGTTAGGGATAAGAACCTTTGAGCTATAGACATTGGATGGGGTAACCCTCAACAAGCCAGTTAATGGATATAGGTTCAAGCCACATCACAGTCTTGTACTAGACAAGAGAACCGAAAACCCCAATTTAGATGCTACCCAAATTGAAAATTTTCTAAAAGAAGAAAGAGCCCAAAAAGAGACGAGTGCCCGTCAGACTGGCAACGCCAATAATAGGGGAGGCTGCATGCATAATTTCTCAGAGGGTGGGGAAGGAAATATCAATATTTAATGCCCATCCCTATCCACTCATTACTTCCATAACTTTTTGTGCCATTTATGCAGTAATCTCGAGCAAAGAAAAGATTGTGGGCAATCATGGAAATCCAAGTGTTGAGTGCTAGCACACAGCCCAAAGACCAACGGTCTCAACAACATCAAAAAACCCCTTCTAGTGTGAGTGGACAAACCCATTCCCCTCATTGTGACTGTGTGCTTTCTAACTACTTCCGCTTTCTCTACAATGTCACCTCCTACATACCCTACTTGTTTTCTTTATTCATGGAACAAGTTGGCCTGAAGGAGATTGTAGAACACCACTCCAAATCAATCTCCAAGTAGATGAAAAGCCAGAGAGGCTGTAGAAGAGGAAGAACACCAAGCTACCATTCGTCATGCTAACTATGTTATGGAAGTATTCAAACTCCATGCAGAGGGCATGACAGACATACCACCCACAAAGGAAAGGGAGTTGGTGAGGCAATTTGGGGCATTAAAAACATCAAAAGAATACAAGATCACAAGAAACCCAGACGAAGATAGGCAGAAGCACATGAGGTTTATAATAGAAATGATCAACCTAGTACATAAACCTTATTAGCATGTCTCGAAGAGAGACTATGATATCATCCAGGTAGGTGAGTTAGGAGCCAAGATCACATGGATAGAGGTTCTTTGCAATAGCTTGAAAGAGGAAATAGCCAACTTCAAGAAAAGTAGTAGTAAAGCGAAGATAGGGGCTCATTGAAAAGCACGCTTCCAAGGACCAGCTGAGCCAGAGAACCAACAAGGGTAGCAAGAAAAGCAGCAACAAAATGAAGATAGGGGCTCATTAAAAAGAACTCTTCCACAATGAACAACTAAGTCGGAGAACCAACAAGGACAACAAGAAAAATAGGATACCCAATTCGGACCAAGAACATCAAGAGGTCATGGGAGAAGGAAGCTAGGCCGCCCAGGGAGAAGGGGAGTAAGAAAAACAGAAGAAGGTCCAACCAGAGGAACATGACAACTAGCAAAAAACCCAACTAGATCCCATATTGGTGATATCTCCAGTCGCCACCACTATGGTGGGAATCCCTCCTCTAGACAATCCTAAAAGAGATAAGGAAACCAGGTTACCTAGCAGGAAGTAGAACAATAACTATACAATAACAGGAGAGGGAGGTACCCCCATCACTAGATATAGTGTAAGGACTCTTGGCCCTCAAGAGGGCCAGGTAAGTACCTATTCCCTTCCCAACATGCACAACATCTGAAGCTGTGGTGGGTGACATCACCAAGGCTTCTATATTTCTAAGCACAATGATGAAAAATATGCACATAAAGCACTGGAGAGCTTCACAACCTCAAAATGAGCCTACAATAGAAGGAAAAAGAGCTCAAGAATAGTAAGCAGAACTACTAATGGCGAAGGTTGAACTGGCTAGGAAAAAATCTCAAGGAACACAAGTAGCAAGGTTGCAAGAAACAAAAATATAACCAAAGGGCTAGCTGGCCTCAAGGTGATTGTGTATCAAGGAGGGCCTAGTTGAGGCAACTACCAAAGCAAAGGAGGCCAAGCAAAGAGAGACATCATAATGAGAGAACTTCAAGGTAGGAGAAGGACTTGGTCATAATCAAGCATCCAATCTCCAAGGAGGGTCTGAGTCCATAAACCCTGATGGTCTCAAAGAGCAGAATGAATAGCTATAGAAAGAAGTGCTGGATTGGAAAGACAAATTTTAGAATCTAAAAGCAGAAGGCAAAAAAGCAATCCTACAATAGGAAAAGACTTCCAGGAGGGAGTGTAAGGGGATACCCCGATAGATAACATACCTGAGAAAAAGCTAATGCTCAGGGGGGATAGATACCCTAATAGATAACATACTCGAGAAGGAGCCGAGGGAGCACATGATGGCTAGAAGAGAAGATAAACAAAGAACAAGCACTCTGAACTCACAAAGAGGAGCTGGGTGGATTTTTCAAGAGAAGCAGAGTAGGAAAAGACACATAGGCCATTAAAGAGTTGAAAAAGAAGTCAAAGGACAACCCACCTAGGTTGTCCCGAACAAATGCTAAGGAAAAAGAAGCTACTAAGGAGCAAACAGCCAAATTCACACGAGTTCGGGTGGGGCTGGCCAAAAAAAAACAGAGATACAACAACTTAAGGATGAATTGAAAAATAAATTTTAGGAGTGGTTCACCAAAGAACAAGAGATACAGAATGGACTTAGGGAACTTAGGGAGGAAAAGAATAGACTAATTTTATAGACCTAATGAGAACCAAGGATAAAGCAGATGAGAAGATTTAGATAGCGGGACCTGGCACACCACACAATGAAAGCTAGAATGGCAACCTCGAATCACTAGGAGGAAATCAGAGAATTTTTGGAAGAGAATGAAAGAGCTTAGATCAAAAAATTTGGAATAATGAGACGGGGTCATCTAGAGGATCCACCTAAAAGGGACCAAGCTACCAGCTCCAAGACAGTCTAGGTAATCATTTTCACCTCCTAACGGTTAACCCTAGGTGAGGTGATAGAAGCTCATGCAAAGAGTTGTACAGTCAGGGCCCCTTACCATAAGGAACCATCCTAACTAACCCCCAAAGGGTGCCAATGGCATACAACCCCAGGTATAGTCCAACCAATGCAGTTTGTCTCTGCAAAACAAGAAACGATCAAGAGGACCTTGGCTGGGATAGAACATAAACTTGTTCGGAAATGGCTTTGAGCCCACAAACAAAATAAGGATGTAAAGGCGTGGGATCCATCCCTTGGGCATGCCGGGTGTTGGTAGGTAAACTAGCTCTAAGGGTTCACAACCATCAAAGTGCGAGCTTAGCTTTAATAATCGCCACAATGATGCCATACTATTCCATCATGATCAAGAGTTCTAAATAGCTTTTCTTTGTAGTAGCTGACTGGGGGGGGTAAAAGAGAGTATGTGTAAGTCTTTAAATCTAGAGTCTAAACTAGTTTTTATTGCTCAAGACCTCACCAAGACGGAAGAAGCTACACTTAAGATGCTTCTTAATGAATTCAAGGACATAATTGCTTGGACATACCATGATATGAAGGGTGTTCCACCCAATGTGGTGCAACACACAATTCCAATGATTAGCACTGCTAAACCAGTCCAGCAACGTCCCTACCCAATGAATCCTAATCCTAAGTATGCAGATTATACAAGAGAAAATTGAAAAGCTTATAAAATGTGGATTCATATACCCTATTGAGCACTCAGAATGGGTTTCTCCGATAGTCATTGTACCAAAGAAGAATGGGAAACTCAGAGTGTGCATTGATCTCAAAAAGGTTAATGCAGCCACCAGAAGAGATCATTACCCCTTGCCGTATTCATGGGGATTACGCAAACATTTTTCGAGGAGGCAGAGGATTCACTAGAATTTGACCCGCCTCTACGATACCCAATTGAGCTACAGAGTCCTTACGGGGGAAGGTGCTATATAATGCATTATTGGATACGGGAGCTCAACACAATTTGCAGTCATATGGAGTGTGGTGTCAACTTGGAAAACCACCCTTATCCAAGAGTACCATCCAAGTTCAGGGTATTAATAAGAAGAAAACCACTGTCTCGGGAATTCTACACACTCCTGTTGCCTATGACAAGGGGACTGTGGTTCAATGCTTTTTGGTTATGCCTGTTAGTACCATGGAGGGAACTGTAAACTTAGGGCGCAAATGGATGTTAGCTTCCAAGTGCAATATTGATTGGGCAACTAGGCGAGTTACAATGCAAGAACCAATTCTCAGCTTGACCACTCAGGGTCCTGCACCTAAGCCATCAACTCTAGACAAAATGCTAGATAAGGAAAAATCACAAAGTCAAGTGGCTACACCATCTTTGATTGTTTGCCACCCCTCTAACGCTTCAACGCCAAGAGTGGAGATAGGCAATGTGGTCCCCAAGGCTCCACTTACTTTACCGAAGAGTACATACAAATGGGTCCCAAAAGCTTCGTTAACGGCTACCTTTATTGCCCAATCTCATTCAGACAAGAAGCCTCGTAGTAGGAAAGTAGCTACCCGCCCTAAAAAAGGCAAGGTAACATCACGTTGGATTCCTAAAATATTATTAGCAGCCCAAGGGTACTACGAAGGAAATGACCAGATTTGGGTCCCTAAACATAAGCTGAATTCCTCTGCATCGACTGTAAAATCTTGTAAGCCAAATGTTGCCACCCCAACGACAATTCAAGACCGTGGTAAGGGAAAGGTAACAGAGTACTCCACATCACTTCTTCCTCCAGAGCTAGTTTGGATTCCCAAACGATATCGATCGATACCACCTAGCTCAGGAACGGGGGAAGCTTCTAGCTCCTCATGCCATTCACACGTTGATATAGAAGTTTCTGCACGCTCTACACCTACCCTTGTCAATACCCACCAAGAAACCAATGAGTCTACGTCTCCCCTTGTAAATGTATCGTCGAAAACCATATCCTCCGTTCGTTCATGGGAGCGTACACTACCATCTCTGCAAGCTATCTGCCCACATCACCACCTATAACCCACTGGACAAATTGGTTCCAAGGAGCTACAACATCATTTGCAAAAAAAAAATGATCTACCCAAGGAAGGGGGGAGCATGTACTCACGTTTGACATTCTATTGCCTCCTCCCTAACCTTCTCCCCTGACCATGTAACTTCCAAATTCGAGGGAATGTATATATATAGCTTCATACACAAAAAAGAAAAGAAAAGAAAAAATATATAGTAAAAAGAGCAAGAGCACATTAAGAGGAGAGTTATCTGCACACAATTAGAAACAAGATTGACCTGTCTTCATGAACCTACTGATGCTATATCTGTGTTTGCAGATATGGCAAATGCACGAGCATCACACACTTCATCCACTCCCACCTTTGGTGAGAGGTATCATCTATACCTTTCTCAGATATTTCACATGTGCTATCGTGTAATTAAAACCGAATAGGGTCATATAGATGTACTAGCCAGCGAGGGAAATGTTGAGGAATTAGAATGGCTAATTCGCCTATTGACCACGACTGACCCCTACTCTGTAGAGGACGTATCCCCGATAGCCCAAGTCCTTACTTTTCCACAGGATGACTATCCTCACATAGTTACATTCTTGATGAGCCTATGTGAATGGGAGGACGAAGAAGATATATCTGATGATGAATGGACAGATGAGACTCATGGCACTACCGAGGCTGATTTTATTTATTTGGATGATGCGGATAGAGGCTTAGCCTTAGGGCTACAACCAGGACTCTACAACATCCTCTTACCTTGATCCTTAGTATTAGTGTGGTGAGACTGGTAGTAGGTAGGTTAGTGTTTTCAAGTTGTTTCTAGTTTTGTGTCTTGGCTATAGCCTTAGGGCTACAGCTAGGACTCTACAACATTCTCTTACCTTGATCCTCAGTATTAGTGTGGTGAGACTAGTAGTAGGTAGGTTAGTGTTTTCAAGTTGTTTCTAGTTTTGTGTCCTTAAACGAGTCCTTATTTTTTCCCACTGATGTGCCTCTAGAGGTATAGTGCTTGTTAGTTAATTGTATAGGTTGAAAAGTTTGAGGTGGGTTCGCTTTCATAGTCCTGGGACTGTCGCAATGTTCATACATGGATATCTACATCAAATTACGGGCATTTCTCATCGAATCAAGGAGATCTCCAAAATACAGGTGTAATTCTTCCATGCCCACTCTCTTTCATTTTTACTATTCAATTAATTGCATGAACTATAATGCATGACCACCTGGAATTTGTCAAGCACTGCTTAGTTTTTAAAGTTGCCTAAGGTGTTAGTGTAAATCATTAATTGAGTTTAACCTTATTTTAGAAATTCTTAGGAATGCATGATGTCTTTAGTTAACCTTGGTTGTCTTAGGTCTAGGGTTAAAACCATCTTAATGCTTGAACAACTTGGCCGTGTGTGTTGACCTCTAAGACATAGCTTCTATCCCTTTGTCGAAAGGATGTAAGAACGCATGATAATTTGGGAGCAAAAAACCAAAGAGATAAATAAAAAATAAAAAGAAAGGCCTACAAAAAATGGCAATGTATGTCTGTTATGTGCTTTCATGTCGGCCTATCGCCCTATTGACACTTGGTAGGCAAGAAGTATTCCACTCCACGCCGATGCCCTGGGTTGGTAGGGGGTAGCCTTGCCTGAGGTGAGCTAGTAGATTCCTGGAGAAGGCCTTGTGGTAAACATGGCACCAGGATCGATTCTAGTTTTGCTTTAGGGAGGTCGCCATTGTTTGTAAAATTGTCACGTGCATAAAAGAAATTAAAGCAAAAGGCTCCTATAACTCTGATATTTCTTGTGTCCTTAGGCTCTTGGGATTAGCTTGTTCTTAGAATAGACACATTGTGGTCATCTGTTTATTTATTAAGCTTGATAATTTTCCTTGACTTAGGCCAGTTATAGACCTTGATTAACCTTCGAAACCTTGCTAACTCTTGAATTACTTTCAATAGTTTTAAACTCCTCTTAATTTGCTACGCTAGCTCCTTAATGTGACCTTTTAAACTAGGTTCTCATGACATACTTCCATTGTGGTCTAACATGCTTGATTTTATTTTTGATACACTCTATATCTTTTGAGGACCAAGCATGCTTTCACTCTACTTCCCTGTTTTGCAGATACAGCCTACCACAGCAAACCCTATCGAGCTTACCATACCATAGCTTCCGAGGACGGAATCTACATCAAGAAGGGGGCATGTTAACCTATCGCGAACATTGAGACGTATTACTTTTTACGTCATATAATTATTTTACATATTCTGAGTCATGGGCCGGGCTTGTCGGCACCACGTGTAAAGGGTAAGGGGATTGGGTGATCGCCGATGAGAGGCGCACCTCGAATTTCATCATCAGGATAAGGGTTAGGATCGGCCGGCCATGTGTGGGCACCTATGTGTTAACGGCCAGGTCACATATAAAAGTCAAATGTAAGCTAAAACCTCTCATTCTCTAAGTGTTGAATACAAGGAGTGCTCTTGCTTTATCTTCTCCATCTCCTTCTTCAGCGTGTGTGTGTGTGTGTGTGTGTGCGAGAGAGAGAGAGAGAGAGAGAGTGTGTGTGTGTGTAGCGATCGAGCATTGTGTGCCGGCACGACGGCGGCGGCGAGGCGGTAGAGCAGCGGCGGCGGTGGCTCATTCTTCATCATGGCGCGAGAATCCTTCACGAGGACAGCGGTCTGAGCGGTGAGTGACACACCATTGCTCCGTGTTTTGAGCTTGCTGGTTCCCTGGTTGTGTGCTTACAGCCATTCGTGGCTCGCACACGATGCTTGGAAAGTCCCTAGCTCTGACACGGTGCTTGGCAAGTCCCTAGCTCCAACACGTGCGGCAAAAGCGCACAAGCTTCCTCAGGTATGAGGCCTTGATCATAAGGTGGACCAACAAGAGTATATGGAAGTTCATTGTGGTCCTTATTTGACAAAGGGTGAAGGTAAAGATTTGGTTGCCATAGGAGGATAAAATACCTCAGCAAATTTGGTGTGGGGACCTCGCGAGTCTCTGTCGGACTCTGTGTCACTATTCGCATCGAGTTGTTCGATGTGAACGTGGGATTTGGGCTTGGCTGCATGTGGAATAGTAGGCACTGTAGGAGACACATGTGGGGAAAGATAGCCGTTTGTCAATGTCATGTTGGGCGAATGGATTGTCCTCGGCCTTGAGCGTAAGCGGGGGCTCTTGCCTTACTTGGTGCGAACGTTCAGGTTCTATGGGGGACGGCGCGCACGTAGGCACTAGGTCAGAGGTTACAAAAATAGGTGGCAGTTCAAGTTGAACCTGGTATTGCTCTACTAGTGCTTGGGCCTCCTAAAGGCGTTGCTTCTTAAGGATGGCATTGGGATATGCGGCGAGCCGTTTTTTTCGTTTTGTGAGTTTTTGGGGGGTTGCATGGGGGAGTGGCAGTTCGACACAATCATCGCTCGTGGAGGAGGAGGATGTGGTGGAGCACAAGGGATCCACAGGTTTAGCAATGGACCTGGTTTGAATCTTTCCATGAACAATAGGGTTTGCTTGGAGAGGCAACAGTTGGAATGGAAAGATTGACACTGGAGAAGGTCGTGGTGGCGCTTTGTGTGAGTAATTAGTTTGGGGTGGTGCCACCAGTAAGGCCTGGGGCCCAAGAGGAGAGGAAGGTAATGTTACAAATGAGCTTTGGGTTGTCATTGGCACAGTGGCCAATTTCGTGGAATAGCTTTCTCACATGTTATCTTGAGAAAGATCACCCATTTGGAGGCCTGATCAAAGGTGGAGGGGTCCTTGACCAACATGTGGTCGTGTAGTCTTGGTTGTGCAAGCCCAAGAGGAAATAGTCCATTAAGTGCTTGTCACTCAAATTTTTCCCTCTCTTCACAACGCGAATCAAGGTACTTGATATGTGCGATGTAGTCGCGTAAGGTTTTCTCTGGTTTTTGTTCCAATTGGAACAATTGGATGATGGGGCTCAATTTGGGCCCGTAGGGTGCAAAGCCAAGAATGAAGGCCTCTCTCACTACTTTTTTTGAAAGCGCCTTTGTGCCGAGGGTCCAAGGATTGGAACCATTGCACTGCCTTGCCCCCTCAAGGCTAAGTCCAAGGAGATGGACTTGGTTACATCGTCAAAAATTTCAAATGTTTGACAGATTTGGTTAAAGACTTCTATGTGGAATACAGGGTCTCCAACTCTAGGGAATTTTGGTAGAAGTTTGAAAATTTTCGCCCACATAGGTTTTATATGTGATGTTTCTAGGTGCAAGTGTTGTGACACTCCCCTACGTAGAGCTTGTGCTAAGCTCGGAATGTCAAGTTGTGGCACAAGGGGAGGTGGTGCAAGGGCGAAGGGTATAGATCCGTGGATAGAGAGCGTCTATCCACGTTGGGGTGCATGTATGGAGGGGCCTCACTAGATGAGGGCTCTTCAAAAATCGTTTCGCCCTCACAGCCAAACATGTTTGGTGTGGCGACGACATGTGAATGTGCAATTGGGCCGGGGGTGCTGTCGAATGGAATGGAGGCATTGGGGGCATGTAACCATGACCAAAAGGTGTCCATGGTGTGCAGGGAAGCTTAGAAAAGCTTCAACGGTGCGTGCTTAGGTTGGTACGCCCGTACGCTTAGGCTGTACACTTACGAAGGTACAATTTTATTTTATTTTATTTTTAAAAAATTGATACATCTGTACAATTAGGTTGGTACGGTCGTACACTTTAGATTGGTACACCTATGGCTAAGGTTGGTACCGTCATGGCTAAGGAAGGTATAACCGTACACTTACGAAGGCACGATCATGGCTAAGGAAGGTACAACCATACACTTACGAAGGCACGATCATGGCAATTTTTAAAATTTTTTGGGGACGGTACATCCGTACGCTTAGGATGGTATGGCCATATGCTTTAGGTTGCTACACCTATCGCTAAGGTTGGTACGACCGTGTGGCTAAGGAAGGTACAGCCATAATTTTTTTTTGGGTTGGTATGGTTGTACGCTTATTAGAAGCATACGCTCGTGGCCTTAGGTGTGAACGGTCGTGGCAAGTTTGAAATTTGAATTTGAATTTAAATTTCAAATTTGGAGGGAAGTGAGTGTAGGAGACAACTAAGATCCCCTCGTTAATGCAAGGTATGTGTGAAAAGGCTAAAGTTAGAGGTTACCTCTAAATTAGTGGTTTTTTACTAATTTGGAGGCAATCTAACTTAACTAATGATTAATCTTCTTAATCCCATAATTAATCACCTTTTAACCCTCTTCTTTGCCCTCTAATTACTCCTAAATGGTGAGGAGTTTAGGGATGGGGATTTGAAGCTGGATTGGCAATGTTTAGGCTGTGATCACCCCTAATTAATCCCTCTAAATAGGTCTCTAATTAACCCACTCAATTAGGTAAATGAGACCTAATTAGTGTTAATTATTACTAATGAAGGCCTAATGGGAGTGGACTAAACATGGAATTGGGTCAAGACAAGTGTTTAGAACACTAATGTCACTCTAATTAGTCTAATTACAAGCAATGAGGCTCAATTTTTTGATTTTTTGCTCTCTTTAAGTTCACTAATCACACTAACTAGTAGATTATTGATAATTAATAAAAATTAAGAGATAGTTTATGGTTTTTTTGGGGAGTTTTTTGATAGATTAGGGTACTATCTAACAATGCTAACCTAGCTATGCAAAGAAATTAAGTAAAAGAAACAAGATTAAGCTAAAAATTAAGAAAAATAGTCTAGCTTTAAGTAAAGATCCTCTTGATTAGGCTCTCTAATCACCCAAATCTCAAATTTTTTCACTCAAACAAGTAGTAATCCTACTCTAAACACAAAGCTATGCATAAATCACAACCAAAAACATCGAAAACAACCATACAAAACATCAAAATATATCAAAAAATTAAAAAAAATATGCATGCCAAAGAGCTTACCTAGCACCGAGCTATGGAGACTCCGTTGGATTCGAATCAAAGATGGCTTTAATTAAGTAGCGGATTGGCGCTCCCAGGCAGCAACACAAAGATGTTAAGGAATCCTAACGTGTCGTGGTAAGTTGCCTATCCGTCGAGCTCGAGCTAGACTCAAGAGCTCCACCGTAGCTGTTTATCTTCGTAGCCTCCCGCACTCGTTATCACACCGAGGCGGTTGCTCTAATCCAACGGGTGCTGCAACTCTCTCGCCGAAGATTGTGTGAGATCTCGACAAAAGATGATTGCGATGATAGCCTAATCACTCAAGTAAGAGGGAAGCAAGAGAGAACGAGTGATTAGCACTAATCACTCTCAAACCCTAATCCTAAGCACACCACACATGCTACATTAGAGTTGCAAGAGAGACGGAGAGAGAGAACACTCCACTTCTATTGCACAAATGGAAGAATGAGTTATAAACAAAAGAAATTGGCTTTTATAGTTCCAAGACTTTTCCCACTAGGCTGCCCGAGAGTAAGTGACCCCCCGAGGCGCCCAAAACATAGTTACAAGGCTTTTGTCTATGGTTTGGCCAACTGACCAAGATCCTCTTGTCTGTCCTTCAAAGCTCAATACTTGGGAGAGTCTTTAGGGTGTTTCCCTCATCAAATGACAAGATTTACAATATAGTAACAGTGCCCATTACATAAGTGTGCGAACATAGTTGTCGTAGGAATGTGTTAACTAATATGTGGTTAATAGTTAGCCTCAAAAAGGTTAATGCTACCACAGTTCATAATCACCCCTTGCCCTACACAGACCATATGCTAGAAACAATTGCCCAAAGAAGAAGCTTATAACTTCTCGGATGAATTCTCTAGGTCTACAACCATGTGACGATAGACCCAACTAGCCAATACACAAGACAACATTTGCTACAAAATGGGGAATCTACACACACATCATGTATTCGGCCTGACCAATGCCCCTGCCACCTTTCAACACTTGATGTCTACAACCTTCAATAATCTTTGTCAAAAGATCTTAGAGATATTCATTGATGACATATGTGTGCACTCCAAGTGGAAGGAGCATCTCTTCGAAAGGTGCAGACTTTACCGCATCTTATTAAACACACTCAAATGTCAATTCTAGGTTAAACATGGTGTTATAAAATTTTTCCAAGAATGGTATCTCCACTGATAAAAACAAGATTTGCATGATCTTAGAGTTGACACCACCTACCAACTACAAGGGGGTGCACAGATTCATGGGACATGTAGGGGTATTATATAGAAGATTCATCTTCATGTATGCCATATATGCCAAACCTTTCTGTAAGTTGTGTATTGTCTTCAAATAGACATATGAACACCAATAGGTGTATGAAAAATTGAAGAAGGCTTTAGCAAGCACATCCATCCTAAGATCCCCCAAATGGGATCTAATTTTTCATGTGCATATAGATACTTTAGCCTTTGCTATTGGATGCGTGTTAGCACAATCGGAGCACAAGATGGGCTTCCCTATGGCCTTTGCTAGCTATCAACTTAATGATGTTGAGCACAACTACACCACCACTCAAAACCACCACTAAAAGAGAGGGGTTATACATGGAATATGCCATGAAGAAATGCATGCATTACCTGGCTACCACATTTGTGTTCTTTGTTAACCATCAAGCATTGTTGTATTTGTTGACCATCAACAATTGCTGTATTTGCACCATAGGGGGCATCACTAGCAGATGGTTAATTATTCTTTTGGAGTTTGATTTTTTCATCATCGTGTGCCAAAGGGGTCTGTGCATGTCCATGCCAACCACCTTTCCAGAATTCTAAATAGAGATCCTGCTCTAGGGGTGAAAGATGATCTTACTGGTGCTCCATTGTTCCACATTGACCACATACTAGAATGGAGTGACGACATGGCCCACTTCCTGGTGGCCAATAGATTTCCCATCAACCATCCTATCAAAAAGGATAGAGCCAAATTAGGAAGGCGGCCCCTATCAATTGATAGTGGACATGCTTTACAAGAAGGGTCAAGACAACATCATGAGGAAGTGTGTTCATGAAGATGACTTTGTCACACCGTTCTTGAGCAATCCCATTCTAGCATAGATGGAGGACACTTTACCAGGGGGGACACAATTGCTTATATTTATTACAAGGTTCTCTAGGCTAGTCTTTAGTGGCCTATACTCTTTGGAGGTGTAGCCAAGAATGACCTTAAATGCCCCTGACCCTAGTAGTTTCGAAATAGCCCTTTGAGAAATGGGTTTAGATTCGGTGAGTCCCATTAGCCCATTTTCTAAGGGAACCTAGACGCATTTTATCATTGTCTTGCCCCACAAACTATTTCATAAAATGGGCAAAGGCCAAAGCAATGCAGAAGGCAGATGGGCCGCCAAGTTCCTCTCTACAAGAATGTGATTACCCATTTTTTTAAACCCACTAGAAATAGTGAGCGATCACGTGGCACACATTTTATCAATGAAGTGGTAGAGTTCTTGCACAAGGGGTTCCTTATGGTGCACATAAAGTCAACACACTACTACCCATAAGCAAATGACCACGACGAAAGCACAAACAAGACTTTGTGCACTATTCAGAATAGCCATTATGGTGAGCACCCAGGAGTTCCTAGGTTTAGACATTAGATGGTAGCCAAGTGTGGCCAACCTTAGCTAACACGAGGACTAACCACAATGTTTTATCTTGGGAGAGACATGGACCTCGTTAGGCCACCCACTCTACACCTTACCATCGTAAACAATTCCCAACTCTAACTGTTGATTGTTTTGAAGCGTACTTTCTTATTGGATCCAAACCTGTATCGTGCAAGTTTTTTATGTGATCCCCATAGGTACATTAAATAAAAGAGAGCATCATCCTTGGGAGTGGATTGATCACACCCATGGATTACATCATCACAGCAGGCAAAGAAGGATCGTGACACTCGAGATCCCCTTTGGAATGGTTACTAGACCTCTGGTGAGAATGAGGTCACCCCGAAACTATTAACATCCCAAGCCTCATCTCCACTTACATGCTACTAACATAGTAAGTAACCTCTATCATTACACCTCATTCTTGCCTCACTGCATCAACCACCCCCTCCAACCCAATGGGAGAGCCAAAACCTCGTCGCGCTAAAGATGAAGACCACCACACAAACCTTGACCTCAAGCTTAGCAACCCTTCAAGGAATTGAGCAAGAAGCATGGGTACCCAAGAGTACCCTGGCTAGCTAGGAAAAATACAATGCCCTTGCAAAAACTTCGTAGCGGGGCCACTATTTGGCCTAAAGCCCAACCGTGAGGAGTAGGGAGATCCACCAAACAAGAGCCCCATGCCATAATGTTCTACCTAAACTTCAAGCCTTATTGGATCTCCATCAAGCATAGAAGCTTGGGGCTTCTATGAAGGGAACCTATCCATTTGGGCCCTAAAACTTTACTGTTTGCACAACTCCGAAAGCTAAAAAGATCTAGGTGTGATGGCCCACAACACCTAATACCACCCCTAAAATCAGCGTATCATTGTATCTTAACCAAACTATTAGAAGCACAAGGATTCTATGAAGGAAAGCCCCACATCTAGGTGCCAAAACCAAATAAACATGTGCATCAGACCCCCATAAATGTACCCTCAAACATCAAACGCAAGTGGGTGTGGAGACCCAAGTTTGTGCCTTTGACACCACTCCCAATGAAGAGCACCCTTGACATTCATGTTGGACCTACCAATGAAGCTGGTGAAAGAACCCTTAGTCAAGCCACTAAGCCATGCTCTCTAGTTGCATTCATAACCTCTCATAGACAAAATTATGGTTTTCTACACACACACACACATGCGCACGTGCAAATGCATCATCTCCTCACATGCTCTAGCCATGCGACCATAACTTGCAAGCATGCCAAACACAATGTCATCCTCCCTTCTTGATGAATGTTGTAAATAGCCACCTATCACAAAATATATGCAAAACATGAGCATGGTATGAGCTTGTACATAATCATGAGAACATGACACACAACTAAAATATAAAAGCTAGCACCTATAGCAAAATAACCACAAGACACAAAATGACACTACACAATAGCTTAATAGTGCTACTAGGAGTGTCGCTCTACAAGCCTCTTACATTGTAGTGATGTATTGTTTATGTTTGGAAACTTGGGTTTTATGTTTTATGATATCTCATTATTTGGATTTCATTGACTAGGCTGCTTATGTGAATCATTTATCTTTGTTGTGGTTGTACATTCATTCAACTATGACGATGGCTTTGTTCTTTGTGAGGAGGTATGATAACGGGTTACGTGTATAGATGCATTACTTCATGTTTTCTCTATTTTGGAAATGTGCGAATAGTTTCTAAATCATAAGCATCATCTTTTGAAACTTTGTGTCTTGTGAATTTTGATTAATTTAAAACAAAACAATAATATCAATCATTTGATATAAATTCATTTATTTTAAAATTTTATTTTCTAGAGAATCCTTAAGATCACTATAGAGTTTACTAGTAATGGGTGGACTTCTACCTCGATAGCACATAGTACACGTCCGATTTTTTGTGAGACTAATGAATGCATATATTGTGAACCTTAAAAAACTTATTAAATTAAAACTTTAAATAGTATTGATATATGTTAATCTACCCTATAAGGAGATAATTCTCAATATATATAGTTATTTTTTGTTCACAATAATTCATAATCTATATAAATTTTTTGATCTCAACTACTAAAAAATCTATTTTGTCGAGATTCACTTATTTATTGAATATTTTTATATTTATTCTTATTATTTATATCATTTTTAATTTAAAAATTAAACACATTTCCTTTTTAAAAATATTACTTCTATTATAAATTTATATACCTTAAAATCATTCTTAAATTGTATTCATTTTTTATGAAATAGTGATGTTATACTCTACTATGGCTACTTCTATTTATACTCTTTTCTACCCTTGCATTTTTACACCATTTCTACCCTATAAACATATAACCTATCATATCATTCCCACCCTATAATGCACATGCACACACACATACATGGATGCACAAACACACCTCTACACGTGCACACACACATACATGGATGCACAAACACACCTCTACACGTGCATGGATATATGGACACACGCACACAAAATTACTACATAAATTTGAGCTAAAAATTAATGAAGACTTTAGTGTTTAAGAGAGTGACGTTTTAAGGTTATAGATAGACCATATAGTATTCAATTCAAACACCAAACACAAACATGAAACATGAAACATTTTTGCATAGTTAAACAAGAATAAACTAAAGAGGTTACAAATGAGACCTTTATGTGACTAGTATGATTGATGTATGAAGCATCTTACAAAACTAAAGAGCACTCCTATGAGATAAGATTGCCCTTTCCTCCTACCAAAAATAAGTTATGTTTGTTGTCTTGTCCCTCAAGGATGCTTTTAAGGCACAAGGTAAAGCTATAGAAAAAGTTGCAACTCTTATATTTCATAGATTTGAAGCAAAAGTGGTTGCAACACATGTAAAGAGGGAGATGGCATTCAAATGATTAATGAAAACATAAGAAAAGGAGAATAACATGAGGGTTGGTTCAATAGTTGATGCAATGCGAAAGGGGAGAAAATTCAAAGCTTAAAAAAGACTTGCTAGTTTATTTCATAAGTAAACATGTGTAGTATGCATGTAGTAGTAGGCACTCACTTTGATAACTATCCAAGGATGATAAGGAAGAGCTATGTTAAGACAATTGCCCTAAATGTCATAAAGTAGATGAGCTCAAAAGCAACATCACACTTGTTGGCCCCACTACTCCTATAATAATAATGGGTTGGCAAGAGCCTTTGGCCTTTCATTACCTATGTAATAAAAACCTATTGAAGGAGAGGAATATTAGCAAAAGTAAGACATTAAACCTAGCAAGGCATTGACAGTGGCACATATAATTGCAAATGAGACTCCCTCTAGAAGGTTTCTAAGCAGACACGGAGCTTTTGGCTTCGAGAATCATACCACCTTTTTTTTAACACCTACTCAAGAGTCAATGTTCTTTATGTCAAGATATGGAAAACACAACACCGAATTGCATCTTATCTTGATTTTTTTTTGATATACATGAAATTAAGTCACATTGTATGGTTGGGTGCCTTGGTCATACCTTTCAAATAGTGGTTTATTTTGGTCATGAGACATTACTTCATAGATGTGGGATTTAGTGGCGAAATATGTTCATTTAAAAGTAGTATGACATTGGTTACATGTTTTGCAAGGTGCAAGAGTGTGACTCAAAGAGGTTAACTTCAATTTTAAGGGAATTTTGAGTGATGAAAAAACGGAAGCATTTGCATTACATGGTAAAAAGAAGCCTTGATTTGTTTTCCCTCTACCTTTAATGTTTTCTAATGTTGCATTTATCTAGAGTATCAGAAACTTATTCGTTCATAGCCCAAATTATAATGCATGCTAATGAAGCATAAAGAATGCACACAAGCATCACCTTGTCTAATGAAGGGTTGAAATTTGTTCTTTTGAAGGAAAAAAAGTATAATTATTTAGCTTGAGGTCATTCATTACTTGTATCTCAAACAAATGCCTATATTGGGGACTTGCCTAGCTCTTCTCATAATATATTACGGCTCACTTTTGAAGATGGAGGATGGGAAAAAATGTCGAGGAAGAGGGCGATTCTAGGGGAGAGGGAGAGCGAAAAATGCTTTACCTCACTCTCAAAAGAGGTTGGCATCCACATCAAGGAACTAGTGGTGGCAGTAAGCCCTCTACATTCACTACATGGTGGATATGCAAATTGTGATACCAAAACACTCAAGACTTAATCACTCATTTGTAATGGTGAGACTGGAGTATCCACGAAATCAATAATATATTTGCAAGCCCACCAAAAACCATAACATAAACTTGATCAATTTGGAATCAATGGTGACATTTTGAACAATGCCAACATTATGCCTAAAATCACTTCTTTCCAAAAAAAAAATCATAACATGTTAGTTGTGGACGATTGCTACCCAAAAGCAATCATAGTTTTATCTAAGTGAAAGCTCACATTCATATCTTTGAGTAAAGCTTTTTAGGGGCTTGAAGGCTCCTTGAGGTTGCATCTTTCTCCCAAACAAACATTTAAGGGGGCTGACTACTGTCGAAGGGCCAAATACTTGGGCTAGGATCAGACACATCAAGTATACATTTGCAATTTTCATCTGTATCCAATTGGCATGCAAGTCCATCGATCATGATGTTCATACCTTCTATGGGCATCTCTGGCCTTGCTTCCGCCTACCGAGCTTGCAAAAAGGGCGAGGGTTTCCAACAACGGCGGATGCATGTGACCCGTGCCCTTACACTATGGAGAGCCTAGTGACCCCTGTCCTTACACATTAGTGTTATGGGCAATGATGTGATCCATGTAAAAAATGGCAGTCAAGGTGAGATAAAAAATGGATCATGATGATGCGTGCATGTCATGAAGGACTCCTAATAAGCTCTCCACCTCTTTCAATGGATGATGATAGTAATGTTCTTCTCATTTCACATATGAACTCAGCTTTTATGGATTCCATATGCTGCCCATCATGGTCATACGCTTCCCTTCTTCACTTCAGATGACAGCCTTGCGAGAGCCCATGTGACCCAACTTTCGCCTTTCTTGCATTCATGTTGCCACCCAGTTGCTCCTGAATCTGCTCTACTACCATTCTGTGTGAGCACTTTTCTTCGCTTTTTAGTAGTTGGTGAGCTAGTGAGCAAGCATCTTTCTTTACAAACAATGGTGGTGGGGCGCTGTGCTTGAACACAGTAGAGGCTGGGCTCCTGCAACAGTCAGTGAGGGTAAGGTAAGTCCCTTTGGTGCCCACGAGTCTCTCTCTCTGTCGCTTTTTGGCTGTTAATTTTGCTCATGTGTGCAACCTCTGTGTGCATTTGTCTTGTCCACGGTCTTTGCTCCTCATTCCGTTTGTGGGTCTTTCTCATTCTGCTAAAATTACACAATGAAGTAAGCAGGTACCATAGTATCAAGTACCTGTGTGTGCTTTTATGCGCATATTGATGCATACTCCCTCCTCTAGGGCTTGGACCAAAAAAGCATTCCACTCTGACAAAAGCTCCCTCATCTTTTGCAGAAATGCGCTTTGTCTTGTATCTAGGGACAATCTATGCACAATGCATGCCTAAGCCCCGCCCTGCCCACATCAACAAGCTAGGGTTTGATGATGGGTTCGCAGCAGAGAGCTTGGGCTTGGCCTTCTGTGGGCGGTTTCTTCTGCTTTTGAGCAGGTAACCAAAAGATCATTACCACCAGCAGCTAGCTAGCTCTCAATTTCAGATCCTTTTTTTTTAACCTTCGGCTCTTTTTGCTGTCCTGATCTCAACAGAGTTTGGCTCGTTGGGTACGCCGGCGCCTTCCCCTGCAGAGTTTCTTAATTGCTCTTCTCTTTCTTTCCCACACAGATTCTTAACTGCTGCTCAGCGCCCTCACTTTCATGGATTTTGATAGTTTTGTTTTTCTTTGTTCTGGCGAAACGGGCACCATCAGGATTAGCTTGGTTTTCTTTTCACAGAAATCCTCTCAGCTTCACATGGTGAACTTTTTTGGCAAGCTTGGGTCCTCTGATTTAGATCGGTTAGGTGTTCTAATAGGTCCATAATTCTCCTCATTTGAAGCCGTTTGGCATTCTGGATGATATCATCTTCTGATCTGGAGCAACTGGACTTCTTCTTTTTCTTCTGATTTGAGCAGTCAGTTGGGCCATTTGGGTCCATGATCCCTCTCGATTTGGAGTAGAGTAGCATCTATTGGGTTCATGATTTTCCTTGAATTAAAGTAGCTGGGCATTTTTGGGTCCATCTTTCCTGCTGATTTGGATGCTGGTTCCGGAATTTCCCTTGATTTGGAGCTGTTGGGCTTTTTCTGTGCAGCTTAGAGCTACTAAATTTGAGCGGTTCCAATTTTTTAAGGATTTAGAGGAGTTGATTTGTTTTGAGTCCCTTTCTGGGGGGTCCTCTTTTTCTCTCCTCTTCAGAATCGAGGACAGCATTCTCGGTCTACATCTTGTCCATTTTCCCTCATTGCGAAGTGTCTGGTCTCTGCTGGCTTTTGATTGAGTTTTCACCACATGCCTGCGTTGCTCTACAAATTTAGCCTCTCTTTCAAACAATCTAAAGCATGATTCATGTTGCAGGCTCATCAAAGAGGTATCTACTTGAGCAGGAGCGTTTATGTAAAGCTTCAAAATTCCTTTTGAGACAAGTAGCACTGGAGCAGGAGATCAACGCAGTTGAAGTAGTTTCTCTCTCTTCAACAACCTATATGCCTTGTAAGTATGGCATGGATGGCTGGAAAAGTAGGAAACGCAGTGATGGTTTTCATGTAGGACATTGGATCAAGCTAGGTGTAGGTTAGAAATGTTGATTTGAACTAATTAAGGTTGTAAGTATGGCATGGATGGCTTGAAAAGAACGAGGTACATTGATGGTTTAGATGTAGGCCATTGGATCCAGCTAGGTGTAGGTTAGAAATATTGATTTGAATTGTACGTTGAAGCAGACAAGCGTCTTCTTGAGCCTTATGATAATAAGATGATGCAAGGATTAAGGTAATCATAGAAATTAGAGATTAGAGTTCACATGCATGGTGAAAGTATACCTCTTGCTTGGCTTTTGGTAATGTGTTGATGCTGATTATGACACTTTTGGATGCAGCCTTGGCTTAGCTATATTGCATCTGGTCAACATAATGGGAAAGTCGCCTGGGAAATGGCTAAAGTCGTTGCTTTTGGGCAAAAAAGCCACGAAGTCTTCTGCAGATGAGGGTGCGGTAGGTCATTTGCCTTACCCTTATCAATTAAACTGATGGATGGTTAATACCTGGATGAGCAGCAAGGAGTTCTTGTAATTATTGCTGCTCTGGTTTTGCTATGCTTGGGACCTGGTTTTGCCCTTGTTTCCTTAACTCAAGATCACTTCATAGTGGCATAGTTGCAACGAAACATGTTTCATACCCTGGGACACAACTTTGCTGCATATTAACTCATCAATCAACAACATTTAGTATATGTTTAGTAGTCTTCTTTTGAAGTCTTTTGATTGTTTGCATGTATTCATGTATTGCAAATGGTAAAGTAAGGATGTTGGAACTTCCAAGCATATATTCATGTATTGCAATTGGTGAAGTAAGGATGTTGGAACATCCAAAGTAAGGATGTTCTGCTTTGTGTTATTGGGAGTGTTTTTTGAATCATCTTACAGGCCGTACTTAGAGAACTGAGAATTGCTGCATGGCTTAGCATTAAGCATGCTTTCAACGAGGAAATGAAAACTATAATCTGAACATGCCTTTCTACATGTGATGCAGACAAAGCCTAAAGAGAAGCGCAGGTGGAGTTTTGGGAAGTCATCATCAGCACAGAGCAGAAGCTTCGAAGCTTTTACGGGCTCACAAAGCTTGCCCACAAGCACACATGACTTTTGCCCCCCTGCGGTACCGCAGGAAGAAAGCAGACAGGGACCAACAGTTCCTAAGGACCTCTCAAGTGCTGGGGAAGTGTGGCATTTTAGTGTGGTGGAAGATGCTTCAGCTGTTGCAGTGAATACTGATGGTTTGCTAGAAGAAATCACTAGCAAAGATGACTTTTCTAGCAAAAGGTTGGAGGAAAGGGCAGCAATCATAATACAGACTGCATTTCGGGGATATCTGGTGGGTCTCTAGAGAACATTTGCATGTATTCAGGATGGATCTGCTTGGTTTTATTGAAAAGAAGTTCTCCTTTTGTTCAGGCACGACGAGCCCTTAGAGCTCTGAAGGGTCTAGTAAGATTGCAGGCTCTAGTCCGAGGACACATAGTGAGAAGGCAAGCAGGAACAACCTTGCGCTGTGTCCAAGCCCTCGTCCGAGTACAGGCCCGTGTTCGTGCAAGGCGCGTTCGCATGTCTGAAGAAGGCCAGGCTGTACAACAGAAACTTCAACAGAGGCAGCAGCTTGATGTCCACCCAAGAAAATCCATGGTGAGCTGGGGAGGGTTTCTGAGTGTGAGTTCCATGGACTACCTGCAGTGTCTTTGAAGAGCCAATCTAATGCTGTTTGTTGTATTTAGGAAAACTGGAATTCAAGCACTGGGACACTCCAAGAGTTGGAAGCTAAGATTCAAAGCCGGCAGGAGGCAGCTGCAAAGCGAGAGCGCGCACTGGCATATGCATTCTCTCGTCAAGTGAGATTTCAGTCTTTCAAAAAACGCTTGTAGCAGCACCCTTGTTGCCTTCTTGGCTCTCATGTGTTTTCTAACTGGTGTCATGGGGTTTCCAGCTTTGGAGATCTGCACAGAAACAGAACTCTCTGGTCTTTGATGGTGACCACGATCAATCTCATTGGGGTTGGAGTTGGCTTGAGCGGTGGATGGCTGCCCGCCCGTGGGAAACTGCCTACTTGGATGATAGCGAGGAGAATCCTCTCGACAGCACAAGGAGAGATGAGGGCTACTCAGAGGTGGAGGACGAGGAGTTCAAAAAGAAGCTGTTTGCAAAGAAGCAGAGTAGCTCCCTTTCAGAAGTCGTGCAACGGGAGCCAAGCATATCGATAAGTAAATCAACCCAAAACCCGCAAGTTCAGAGCCTGCCATTGTCGTCTGATTCTGTTGTACAGAGTGCAGCGGTTATGCCCTCAGACACACAAATTGAGACCTTGCCATGTATCCAACCGGTCCCCAAGAGCTCAACCGTGATGTCCTTGCTGTCATCAACGCCAACACAAATCTCTCCAACACTACTGAAGCAGACCAAGTCCATCTCTTCAAGGGGTAGTGGCACCCACAGCGGTGCAGTGGAGGCTAGTGATGAGACCATCCTTCGAGAAGGTGCTGGTGGGGCACAAGCTCTGCAAGAACCGTCACCTGCTGAGCCAACATCCAAGAGCAACAACCAGCCGACTTACAAGTTTGGTGGAAACAGACGCAACTTCTCAGGACCACTTAAGGGAATGTATGACAACTCTATGACAGGTTCCCCTGCAGTTCCTAGCTACATGGCTGCTACACAGTCGGCTAAGGCTAAAGCTCGATCCCAGAGCAACCCTAAATTACGGCCTGAAACAGAAGACAAAACATCGCCCATCTCAAAAAGGCGGACATCTTTACCAGCAGAAACCAAGCATAACTCCATTCCGTGGCGGAGCTTTCGATCCTCGAGCACGAAGGGCTTTTCTTCTGCTAGAGCATCCAGAGAGGGTGGTGGTTAAGACAATGCAGGTGTCAAGTTTTGTCCCTGTTAAAGCGTTGAAGCCGGCATGTACAAATAACCTAAACACTATTGAGCTGATTGTTAATGAGAATTACTGTTGAGGGTTTTGCAGCTTTCATTGCCAGAACTCCGGGGGTCTCAACATTGAATGTACCAACATCAGACATGGTCTTTAGTTAGCGTCATGTTTGGGACATTTTGATTAGTTGTCAGTCTTGCAGGAGTGCCTGTTATGGCTAATAGAATGGAGATTGAGCTTTCATGGCTCTTGTCAAATTTTCTGTCACTTAGGAGGTGCATGCTTTCTTCAGATGCTTGTGGATATTATGTGGTTAATTGGATTTTCCAGCCAGTTAATGTTGAATTGTGGAATCTTACTCTGGTTTTCTTCAATCTCAGGTGTGCAATGTTCTACTAATAGGGTCGTTTCTATGAACTTAACAAGTTGTAGCATTATAGAACATGGATGCTTTCTTATAAAGCTTTGTGCAGGCACGTGTGTTGCCCCTGCCAAGCTCTTGCCCCACAGCATAGCACTGAGTGGAAGGCACGAACTGTATTTCCACAGTGACATGAGATCATGCTTGCATTAGAGATACTGTTGTGCGATGAAGAAGGCCATCTACAAAGCTGAATATATGGAGGCAGTGGCATATGAGGTGATGCTACAGGTGCCACATGAAGGTAGTGCTTATGCTGCTACTGCACTGGTGTAGGTGCTACATGTGGTTCGTGTGGGGAAAACAATGACCTGATGGTTGGTTGCTGTTGTGGTGATGGCTGCTGATAGACTCTCTCTCTCTCTCTCTCCCCCTCTCTCTCTCTCTCTCTCTCTCACACACACACACACAAAACACAAACTCTCTCTCTTGGGACAATCAATCAAGAGGCAAGCATCCCACCCACACACACACACACACGTGTGCAATGCATGCATGTGAATTTTCCATGAGTAGAGACACACATGGTGGAAAAATCACCAAAATCCTCTTTTCCAAAATAGAAACAAAAAATGCTAAGGTTCAAACATTCAACAAAACTGGTATTAATACTTATTGCACCTCTAAAACAAGGTTTTGGTGCCCTAATTGGAACAATGTCAACTCCAAGGGCACTCAGAGAACAAGTAGGCTTGATTTTTAGTGTACAAACCACCATAGGCTATATAAAAGACCTATGGAAAACTAGATGAACCAGTCAAACAAAAGGTTGACTCCTCGTCCCTTAGTGATAATATGTTCACCATTGAGGATGTGGAGTAAGGTAGCCAAACTTCAAAGACATGCACAAGCCAAAATGTTCAAATGAGGTGAAACCGAAAACAGGGCACCAAAAAAAAAAAACCTTGGTTTTACGTGCATTAATTATTTACTGATTTTGGTATAGGTTTGAACCTTAGCATTTTTTGTTTCCACTTTTGAAACAAGGATTTTTGGTGTTTTCTCCTTCATGTGTCTCTACTCGAGGGCTTGTATGGAAAAATCACATGCAAGCCATGCATTGCATTTGTGAAAATTCTCTCTCCCACACACACATGCGCACGCGTGCGTGCATGTGCATAAGTGTGCGCACACTCATACACACACACATGCACGCTCACACACATATACACACATTTGTTCGTAAGTCCTAAACCACTTATTATACTTAATTATGGTCGTTTCACATTTGTTCATAGCTCCCAACCCGCTTATTATTTACTTTATCCTCTAACTCCCTATTCTATAACTTATAATTTATAACCATGATATATTGGATCATTATGTGATAAGTAAACATGTCGTGCCTTTCTTCTCTTACAGGGTTGGTTCTCAACACACATTCATAATCATCCAAAATGTTTTTAACAGCTTGATGGGTTAGCATAGCTGAGGATTAAACTAATAATTCATTTTGTTCTCCCCTTTGAATTAATTTCTTGTATTGTGTTTCTACACATGCAACACCATACTCAATTACCCTTTAACTTTGGATATGGTTCCTGTCATTGTTTGGAACACTATTGACCTCTTACTCAATTAACTCGTTTACAAACATTGATTCACTCGTGCTCTCCATGATTTAAAGAATTTGTGATATCGTGAAGAGAAGGCATTATAGCATAGTAATTAGAGCAAAAGGTTATCCTATAGTAGTATTGATTATATCTCAAAGTAGATAAGACATTGTAGTAGAGTAAAACCCTATTATGAGAACAATAGCTCGAGTTGGGTATATCTGATGGTCATTTTTTGAATAAAAAAAGGTTCAAAAAGTAATCTTTTAAAAAACATCAAATTGTTCGCTTTCCCAAGTAAGCCCATGAGTTATTAATGTGACAAGGTAGTTGGAGAAATGGTGGCCCACATCCCAAGAGAGAAAAACACATGATAGGCTAGTAGCTTTGGAGTGTGGGTGGGTAGAGTGCTACCATGTCCCCACCATGGGTCCCTTTTTATTCAATAATTTTACCTTCTGAGGGAGACTAATGACTCCTTTACCTTGCCCATTCTAGGTCCGCATTTTCCCTAACTAATAGCCACATTGAAGGTAGTAGGAGGTTCGGATTGGTTCAAGTTATGCATTGTTTGTACAGCTTTAAGAGGTGTTTCCGTGTTGTGGTGGAAGGACTACTTGAAGCACCACATGGACAAGACATTGGACAAGTGGCAGTGCTAAAAGAAATTACTCGTATATCGGTATGGATTACAGAATGGATTACAGAAGCAATGAGAAACCTTGGAAAAAACCTCGGTGAGAAGATAACCTTGACCCACTCCAAAAGATTTGGAGTAGGTTAAAAGGTTTGTGGATGCATTAAATCTATCCTTACACATATAAAAGTTCATGCGTATTGGCCCTAGAGTCTCTCGGATGTGGTTTGTATTGCTATGATCCTTGAGAAGGTCCCAAGACCAGGACTCAAGTCTAGTAGTAGGGCAAGGAGATTCCAAAGGAAATAGTTGTTAAGGCTAGAAAATAATTGGAGAGTGCTACCAATACGACTCTCTCATAAAGATTTCTAAGCTAAGCAAGTAGCCAAACAATGTTTAAGTGTGAATCCACCAAGCATTGCTAAGGATTGTCTCGGAACAATGAATGATCGGTCTAAGGAGGAGGCTTCTTTATTACCAAAGGATTAGTGGGTAGGAGATGTGTACGTGTCTTGACTCTTTTAATTTCTTGGGTTAGTTGCACTCCAAGGGTGTAGGTTGTATATTAGGTTGTAGAAGATTGTTTTAAGATCTCGTGAGACATGTAATCCAAAGAGCCATCATGCCCATTTTGTAGAGTGCATGTAGAAGTTGGCCAAGCAATAGAAGATTTTTGCCAACAGTTCCCCGAGGCCACGGTTGTGCAGGTGGAGAACCTTTGGCTTCAATTATGGTTGCTTTAGTTTTGTACCAATGCACGAGCACTCTTAGTTTTTTACCAATGCCAAGAACTCTTCAAATCCATTTGCAAAGTGGGTAAATTATGTTCAATTTCTAATGTCATTGTAGCACTGCAAGAGAACAGAATCCTCATCTCACGAGGGCATGTTAGTGGATGTGTCTTCACCACAAGAGGATATGCTAGTTCGTGTCTTCACATGAGAAGTTTCTTAGATGTGGAGCTTTCTGGATTGCGTTCCATATGGTATCTCTCAAGACAGACAAACATTGAAGTCCAACATGTAGTTGGTGGCTGTTGCTCCTAAGCATACATGGACTAAGAATGTGTCAAAAATTTTCTTGGTGTATTTAGGTACTAAGGGAGCATGGATATAATGCAACCCTCAAAAGCAAATACAAACCGAATTCTTAGTCCATAGTGCCACGTGGCTTCTTGGGGTATAAGGTGTCGCTCAAGAGGGCTAAACATCCAAGTTGGTGGATGTTGCTCTTCAGCATACACGAACTAAAAACAGGTGAAAAACTTTCTTGCTGTGTTTAGGTACTTATATAGCATGGGCATAATGTAAGCCTCAAAAGCGAATGCAAAGTGGCTTCTTAGTACATGAGATAGCTAGCATCTTGATGAGACTTTTATCTTTTCAACTCTTGAGAGGACCATCCACATGGACACCATGTAGTTGAGGACAACTATGGTTTACGGACTGTGGTTTTAGTGGGGGGAATACAAGTATGGTACAATAGCACATAACATCCAAGACAATGAAGACTTATGTAGAAACCAATTGGGAAATAGCAAAAGGAATTGAGATGAAGAGTTGCACAGAGCATGTTGGTGACCTACATATGGGCAAATCATGTTGTATCTATGGTTGTATCTATGAAGAGTTGCACAGAGCATGTTGGTGACCTACATATGGGCAAATCATGTTGTATCTATGGTTGTATCTATGCATGGCATGCAATAAATTTGGACTAAACAAAGGCCATGCACCCACATATGGAATGTTAAAATGTTAAAATGGGGCTTAATAACAAATCATCATGCCCAAGACCTAGCATGGACTAGCATGGACTAGTCAATTATCACCTTAGGGTTGTAAATATTTCCCTTAGCCAATTTGGACCGGAAAAGGCCAAGCACCAACATATGGAGTGTTAAAAAGCTAAAATGGGGCTTAAAATCAAATCAACATGCCCATGACCTAGCATGGACCAGTCAATTAGCACCTCGGGATTGTAGATATTTCCCCTAGCCCCATGAGCATTGGGAACTAAACGAGTAGGCTTCATTAGTCTAGAAACCATGAGAAGCTATACAAAAGGACTAGGTGACCCATGCAAACAAAATCTAGACTCATCATCACTGCTTGTTGATAATATCTTCAAGATAGAGAACATGGAGTTAAAATCTTCACAATTAAGAATGTGGAGTTAGGACCTCAAAAATGCAAATTACCGAGGTACCAATCTTTAAGACATGCAACCCAAAATGATCAAATGGGGATGCCGACATAGGGCACTATACATATTTAATACCAGTTTTGTTAAAGGTTTGAACCATAGTATCTTTTGTTTTTATTTTGAAAACATGGATTTTAGTGTTTTTTCCACCACGTGTCTCCATCCTGAGGCGTGCATGGCAAAACCACATGCAAGCCTTGCATTGCATCTCTGAAACTTATTGCTCTCTCTCTCTCTCTCTCTCTCTCTCTCTCTCTCTCTCTCTCACACACACACACACACACACACACACACACACACACATACACACACACAGATATCATTACCGCTTGATTGCTTCCACTTTTGAGACTCAAGCGGCTTTAACTCACTACTAACCCATTCCTAGGGTTAACAAGAGCTATCGCCATTATTCAAAGAGTCAAGGTAGATACACCACCAAAAGGTCATATATTTAAGATATGAAGCAATGGTGTCCAAATCTATAACTTGGATGGGCGCTCGTAATGGTCCGATGGAATACTTAGGGCGATTCCCGCTTCAAGAGCGTGTGGTAACAAGTTAGGATGAAGTCCCAAGTGATGTACTTCATGGATATATTATGAGAGTAGTCATTGTTATAGCATTAGCTTCTTATGAGCCTAAAATGCCCGGCCAACCACAATTTAAGTGAGTGTAAACACTTATGGCCATGTATATAAGTGAATATCTCTCATAATACAAGGATACTCTCCCATTGTGCAATAGAGTCTTGCTTTTACTAATCTCTCTCTCTAATGCATGCTAGTGAGTGTGTGTGTAAGTGATGTGAGGTGAGAGGAGGGACGAGTACATGTAGTGCAACGCGGCAGTGTGACAACACTCACGGGAGACGCGGTAGAATTGCTTCTCAAGGAGTTGTAGAGCTTGGAGACCTCAAGGGTTACGAGCTTGGCCATTGGAAAGATCCTCTGACAGTTTTGCGGTTCACTAGGTAATCTCTTGTTGGATATGTTTCAAGGAGGGTTAGGGTGAGCCATTAACATTTTTGGCGCCGCTACCGGGGAGCCATCCCTTGCCACTTTTTCCATCATTTTTCTCTAATCTATGCATTACCCATTGCCCATTGTCTTGATTAATGGTTTCCCATGAAAAAGATGTTGATTGATGGAGATTTGTGTGTAATTTTGTGAGAAATAGCTCTCTTTTTTGTTTTGTAAAGAATACTTTTTTTGCTTAATTTTTAGCTTAAGTTGTTATTTTTACAGTTGATAATGTGGTTCTTAATGTTCCTAGGACTTGCAAATAGTTTGTATTAGGCTTTGTTTTCATCCATTGCATCACACAATGCTACGGAATGCAATTTCTAGTGATTTTTAGGTCTCTTTAGAGTTAAACATAAAACTAGAATCATTAATTTATGCTTGATTTGTATGTTTTTTGTTTGATTTGTATGTTTTTTGTTTGATTTGTATGCATAAGAGTGTTAGCAAGCATTAGGAGTAGCTTAATCCTTCAAAAAAATTCAAAACCATCAAGAAACCCTTGAAATCGACTAATCTTCCTTAATTGGATGCGTGAGGAAACAAAAGAACGGCTCACGTCTTAAGGCCTCACACATGGAAAAAAAAATCAAATTTGATAAAATATGTGAAGTCTGTTTCACGTCGTGAACTGCACCTTGCTAGTTCACGTTGTGAAAGGGGGACCGTCGGTAAAAAAAACAAAAAATGACTCACGCCTTAACGGTCTCATGCCTTACGGCCTCAAACGCAGAAAGAAAAAATCAAATTTGATAAAATCCGTGAAGTCCGTTTCATATCGTGAACTACACCCTGCTAGTTCACGCCATGAAAGGGGCTCTGAAAAACAGCCCTGTTTGGAGGCTTCTATCTCCTAAACCGTGAAGTCGTTTGAAGGCGCTCTAATTCTTATCGAAATGTGGACATTGAGCTCTTCGAAATTAGTCTATAGCTTTGAGGGCAAAATCCATCATTTTGGCCTCCGACCAGCAACCTCAAAGTTTGACCTCCGACCAGCAACCTCAAAGTTTGACCCAAAAATCGAGGCAAAAAAAAGATCCTTAAAACACTAAAAATCGCCCAAAAAGATCCTTAAAACACTAAAAATCGCCCAAAACAGCGCGAAAATGATTGCGAATCATATTCGGGCTACTTTTTGAGGGTCTAAACGAAAAAATCACTAAAAAAACTCAAGAAGACAAATTTGTAGTACTCCAAAAATACT
Organism: Cibotium barometz; assembly: GCF_041138505.1. Lineage (NCBI taxonomy): Eukaryota > Viridiplantae > Streptophyta > Polypodiopsida > Cyatheales > Cibotiaceae > Cibotium > Cibotium barometz. The sequence goes on along the minus strand of NC_141050.1, from coordinate 13,761,401 downwards.
ACAACTCTCTAATACAGTTTTTCCAAATTCCTTTCAAAACACCTTAAAAAACGGGTTGCGAAACAGGAAAAATCTTCCCAAAAAAAAATTCGTCTTCAGATAGGATCGAAAATAGGTTTTGAGACCTCCTCTTCCATCTAGGATGTTACCATCATGCACTTTTTCTAGAAAAATATCTAAGGTCATTCACGTGCATATAGCGTCAGCTAATTTGGGCAAACGGACACTCGTTTAGCCCAACAAAGGGTATGCCAGGCCTCCTGAAGGCTGTCATAAATCCTTTTTTTTTAAAGAGTGCTTGCTCATTAAGGAGTAATTGGCAGCGTTAGACATGGCAACGATAGAGAGACTACGTGGGCCAACACCCTCACTAAACCCAATGGTGGCTGACATCTTCGAGCCATTGAGATCAATGCTCCAAATGCACCTGCCATACCATTGGCCATGGCGACAACAAGCTTGTCACCGGGTTTTACACCCCGTGTCACTTCAATTCCACCACCGGGCTTTGGTCCTTTACCTAACATTCCTACAAATCTTATAGGTACCAACCCTTTGTAACCCCCCTGGATGCCCACGCCTTAAATATATTGACTAATCTGGGAAGGGGGGTTGTCCAAGGACTTAGTCCCTATGCACAAGAGCACTCACACGGCCTCAGTGACTCGTACAAAAATACGACCGCACAGATTTCAAAAATCATGGGCAAATATAATGGAACAATTGATCCTGTTCAATTCATTCAAATGTTTGAACATAGATGCGAAGCCTTTGGAAATCCAAACTACCCCACCAAGGTAAATGCGTTGAACCTATGCTTAGTGAGAAAGGCTAGTTGATGGTTCATCACATTGATGCTAGCGACCAAGAAAAACTTCAAGACCTTGAAAAAAGCCTTTATCCATGGCTTTTCAAGACAAGGTGATTGGTGGAGTGCAGCGACAGAACTCTATTCAATTAAGCGAAAATAGAACGAAACTATTCGGGATTTTATCCTTTGGATAAAACTCTTGGACTCACGATGTGAGCCATGGGAGAAACTAAATGATGCTCAATTGAAGAGATGTTTCATGATGGGCTTAAAGAATAACATCTTACACAACTTGATCAATGTTATAAAGAAGCAATACGATTAGATGACAACATGATGAAAGATGATCATGATACGAGATGTTCCTCATTGAAACCAAGTGAAGCAATGGCTAACGAAAAATTGATCTCGGAGGTATCATCCCCTGAATTCTATGCAGCCTTGTTTAAAAGCTTACAAAACTGACATCTCTAAGAGAGGATGAGATCCCTCAAAACCAAACATCCTTAATGCCTCTTCAATTAATGAGCAAAATGCCTTGTGTTCAGTGCAATCACTACGACCATCCAATCCCCATTGTGCATACAAGGCATGCTTTGAGACAAGAACCAAAAGAAAAGGCAAAACCTTCTAAACCCAAGAAGGACAAGAGGCAACAAACTATCGAAACCAAAGCTGAAATAAAGAACAAGGAAAAAGAGCTTGTGGAGGACTTAACCCCAAAAGAGCCAAAAGCTACACATGATGCAGAAGCATCCACCTCAAAGGATACCACACAAACCACAACACCCATATGTGCAACATAGAATACAAAATTCTGATTTTCAAGCACATCAAAAATTTCCCTAAGCCTACAAAAAGAAAGAAACCTCAACTCCAAAAGGATCAGCCACCACCAATTTATAATGTTCATCACAGATGGGTGCCTGTGCACATGCTTCAGGAACAAGGATATTATGGTGATAATACCTTCATATGGTTGCCAAATCGAACAAAGTGAAGAAAGCCTCACCCCCCGACTTCAACCCCAACAATTTCACCTAAAGTTTAACAAGAATGGAAACCCAAGCAACACCAAACAAGCCACTCAACAAATACACAAGAGCTTGGGTGTTCATTCAAACCCAAAGGAAACCAACTAGAAGCTGTACCTACCGCCTCGACAACACTTGCGCCAAAAACTCAAGATTCCATTTCCATGTCTGCAACAACGGAGACTTATGAGCGCATCAAATACAAACTCACAATGTTCTTTTCACCCCTCTAGATGTGAAGCATAAAGCAAAAGCTCCACAACAGACATACGCACCTATACTCTCAAAATGGAGAGTAGACATAAGAACCTGTTGCTCGCAAGGTGGTAACCAAAAAAAACAAAAAAACAAAAAAAAACAAAAACAAAAACAAAAACACAAGGGAGTCACACATATGACCTTCAAATACAAACTCACAATGTTCTTTTCACCCCTCTAGATGTGAAGCATAAAGCAAAAGCTCCACAACAGACATACGCACCTATACTCTCAAAATGGAGAGTAGACATAAGAACCTGTTGCTCGCAAGGTGGTAACCAAAAAAAATAAAAAAATAAAAAAAAACAAAAACAAAAACAAAAACACAAGGGAGTCACACATATGACCTTCAATATCACAAGCAACTCCCAATGATCTTCAATAGCCAATACAATTTGTTAAGCTTATAGCTTACTATTCTTTTGGCTAAGTTAATATAGCAGCTTCTCCATGAGTACATATCCATACTCATGTGCATTGGAGGACATTTGCACCAAAGCCTCACCATCAACAACTTCCACGTACATCTTTGTATGGGGGAGCATGTTGGGAGAAAGCCTGGTCAATGGTACAACCCATCGCCTAGAACTTTTCTTCAAATTGCAAACCTCTCCAAACACAAGTCTTCACAACACATGGGTCTCAAATCCTTAGTGAAGAAATCTTTGCCTCGCAAGTCGACGTAATTCTTTCATGCCTCACCCAACAAGTGGCCACATCAACAAGCAGCAGCTCCATAAAAGTCGATGTGACTCAATTCTTGTACTTCATGTATATCTACTTTATTAGAGAAATTACATATACATAAAAGCAAAAATAGCACATGGGAAGAAGCATGCAGGAACAAGTCCTACTCAACAAGACTTGACAAGAATCCTGCCACAAAAAGGGGCATCATTGAAACTAAATTCTTCACAAAGGATGAATGTCGCTTCAATGAATCAAATGAGGAACTGAGAAACACAATCTCATTCTAATCATTATGTCTATGTTCCTCCAGATCCTTCCTTCTTTTCTTCCCCATTATTAACATCTCTTAGCTTCCCCACTAACACAAATCACATGTAACCCTGCTTATGATTGCCAAAAACAAAGTGAGCCAAAAAAAAAACAATGCTCACAAAAATATAAAATGCTATCACTGGAAACCCCCCTCACTCTTATAGGAATTCCCACCAATAAACTACTAACCCTTTCATTTACTAACTAGCCCTTCTTATTCCTACTAGAGGAACAACGACCATTGAACGTCACTAAACATCGAAGCTATCTACAAGCTTGTCAATTCTCCCCACACAAAGGTCTTCAACGCGATCACGAGGACGCGATCGGCATCAAAAAGGGAGAAATGTTAACCCATCCCTAGGGTTAACAAGAGCTACCGCCATTATCTTACATCAAGGATTCAAGGTAGATACACGAAAAGGTCATACATTCGCGATATGAAGTGGTGTCCAAATCTACAACTTGGACAGGCGCCCGTAATGGTCCAATGGAATACTTAAGGCAATTCTCGCTTCAAGAGCATGTGGTAGCAAGTTAGGATGAAGTCCCACGTGATGTACTTCATGGATATATTATGAGAGTAGTCATTATTATAGCATTGGGCTTCTTATGAGCCTAAAGTGCCCGGCCGACCACAGTTTAAGTGAGTGTGAACACTTATGGTCATGTATAAGTGAATATCTCTCATAATACACAAGGATACTCTCCCATTGTGCACTCCCATTGTGCAATAGATTCTTGCTCTTGCTAATATCTCTTTCTAATGCATGCTAGTGTGTGTGTGTGTGTGTGTGTGAGTGATGTGAGGTGAGAGGAGGGACGAGTATACGTAGTGCAACGCGGCAGTGTGACAACGCTCGCGGGAGATGCCGTGGAATCGCTTCTCAAGGAGTTGTAGAGCTTGGAGACCTCAAGGGTTACAAGCTCAGCCATTGGAAAGACCTCAAGGAGTTGTAGAGCTTGGAGACCTCAAGGGTTACAAGCTCAGCCATTGGAAAGACCTCAAGAGTTGTAGAGCTTGGAGACCTCAAGGGTTACAAGCTCAACCATTGGAAAGATCCTCACGATAGTTGCAGTTCATTAGGTAATCTCTTATTGGATGTGTTTCAAGGAGGGCAGGGTGAGCCATTAACACTCACTACAATCTCTCATTGTGGAGGGGGATGATGTGAAAGGGGGCATTGAGGATGCTCATTGCCATTTGTAACGGTTGCAACCCTTAGGGCCACCTTTACATGTTTTGGTACCCTATTTGGAACAATGGCAAGGGTACTCAAAACAAGCAAGGGTACTCAAAACAAGCAAGCTTGATAAGTATAGAAACCATGATAGGCTATATAAAAGACCTATGGAAAACTAGATGAACTATGCAAACAAATGCTTGACTTCTTATCGCTTCTTGATAATATATTCACCATTGAGGCTGTGGAGTTAGAACCAGCAAGCCATGGAAATCAGCAAGGTAGCCAATCTTCAAGACATGTAAGACAAAATGTTCAAATGGGCATCTTGTTGGTAGAAACCAAAATAGGGCACCAAAACCTTGGTTATACGTACATTAATTAATTACCAATTTCGTTTTTGGTGTAAACCTTACGATTTTATGTTTCCACTTTTGAAACAAGGATTTTGGTGTTTTTTCCACCATGTGTCTCTACTCGGGGCTTGTATGGAGAAATCACATGCAAGCCATGAATTGCATCTGTGAAAATCTCTCTCTCTCTCTCTCTCTCTCTCTCTCTCTCTCTCTCTCTCTCTCGTAATAGAAACTATATTACCAAAAATTACTTTACAAATGGCCACATGGCCACCATGTGATGTACTAGCTTTGCCTCACAGGTGTAGGTCAGAGTACCCTTATCCGATATATAGTCGTGTCATTCTCCACCAAATGAGCTAACTGCAAGGAAAAGACTTGCCACAATAGTAGCCCTTTTATACGACCTATGTGAAATGTATTACCCACTTTTGCATTAAATATGAAGGCATTCCTAGTTAACCAGATTTGCCACAAACCTTTCCACTTGGAAAATGAAAGAAAACATAATGTTCTGGGTTATCCGGCCCATTTGAAATCTTGCCAAAAATCATGTCTTTAACCTTTATGGGCCTATCTGTCAACGAAATCCATACGCGAGAAAAGAAATCCCACACTTTCTTTGCCACCATGAAATGAAAAGATGTGGGCATGTTTCCAAGCATGTGGTAAAAAACACACAATTAGCACAAGCAATCCGACGCTTTCGCAACTTGTTCCCCAATGGTAGGCCTCCAACTAGCATGTGCCATAGGAACATCTTCCCTTGATATGGAATCTTAGACCACCAGCCCTGTAAGATTACTTCCTTCCACTAGGTCCTACTTTTCGTGATGTTCCATACCCTATTAGCCTTCTCAATGATCCAATGGTTATATTCCACCATCATATGGTACACTTGATTTGTTGTAACTGGACAATGTCCTAAGGCTTTCTAAATGTCCAATCTAACCAAAGTTGCTAATCCTGCAACTCAAGAATACCACCAAACGGTCTAATTCATGCCCTCACCTTCTCCCATAACTGTACATATCCACGTGGAACCCAAAAATATTGACGGATTTTTTGAAAAGACAATAAGCGGATTCTAAGTAGTAGCAACAAAGCATCCATAATTCTCACTAGTCCCAATCAAGCCATTCTATTGAATTTTGGCCGCTCAACAAGTTTGTCAGGCCACTCCAGAAGTCGTGAAGCAGCCAACACCTCACCTGCCACCATAGAATTCAACTGCAAAACCTCTAATCTGAAGGCTTCTATTTAGTGTGTGCCAACACCTCCTTCTACGAGATCATCAATGAGAAAGGAGAGGTGAAGCCACCACTCGAACCTGTTGGGAACCATTCACTACACCCCACCATGTACCATCAATCTTGGTATTACCATCCACAAGTGCGACCTCCTCTATGAGGGCCTTAGCCATTATCACCCATGGCTCTTGAGATACACACATATCTTGCAATAAAGGCCATCTCCTAACGACCATATGTAATCTGACATCTAATAGGGCTGCCCCTCTACTCCTCCTCTCGGAGTAGTAACATGTTCCTAAGAAATCCACGTCTACCCTGACTTATTTCCTCTCTCTCTCTCTCTCTCTCTCTCTCTCTCTCTCTCTCTCACACACACACACACACACACACACATACACACACAGAGGAACAAGGTACAAGATTATACTATACATTTGAGAATGTACATAATGAAGTAGGAATAAAAAAATTGGCTCTTAAGAAATATATTTTTGGTACTTTCGTAGTTCTCAAGATATGGGGTGGTAGCATCTCCACATCTACATGGAAAGATATATAAAAAGGGTCGAAAGAAGTTGCTTACAAACCTTTTCTTACAAAGTTTAGCTTACAGTTGTAGAATGCCCCCATATATACAAGAGCCAATACCACAATATGTTATACATACTTCAGCCTTAGCTCCCACAACATACGGTGTGAGACGGGACGATGGAGTGGCAAAGTCCCCAATGAACATGCACACATTGTTTTCTTGGTGTATGGGAGACAAAGCAACATGCTTTCTCAGAATGCCCAACCTGTGCTACCATTCCCACACATTTTCCTCACTTATTTGAGGAATAACATAACATTCACTCCCTCCTCTCATAGAATGGAAAAAACATTGGTTTGTTCACCTTCACTACAAAGGTAGGCATCTTAATCCCTTTTTTTGTTAATTATAACTAGTTCTTTAATGTTAACTTATAATATTTTAAGTCCAGTAATATAAAGTTTGAAAATACCATTAATTTTGGTTAATTTAATCTTTGGGTGATCATGTTAAGGAAGAAACTTTTAAAAAAAAGATTCATTTAACCTTAGGAAAAGTATATTTAAATTTACTAAAGAAGGCTAATTTAATCTTGGCATAAAAGATTTTTAGTTTAATAGTGAAAACTTCAAACCATAGGATATCACCATTAACCAAAGCTTAGTATAAACATTCTTTAATTAATAGTGAAAACTTTAAAACTTAGGATATCACCATTAACCAGACCTTAGTATAAGCATTTTTCAATTAATAGACATTCTGAATATTATTGTATATATACTATAGTGTATTAATTAAATCACTTACTTTTACTTATCCACCAGAACTACTTTACACACACATACTTGGTCCATGGATCGACTAGAGTAGCATGATGCTGGCGTGCTTGAATTCTCTTGCCCTTAATGTGATCCTTACGCATATCATTCTCATAGCTCCTCCTTGGACCCTTAGCACCATTGATTTTAACATGGTGCTATGAGAGGTTGACTTTGGCTATTTTCATGTCTAAAAGGGTAATTTAATGCATTGTTCATTAATGCTCTAGATATTGACTTTGTAGTAGGATAGAGCTATGTAGCCAAGAAACCATGACATATTTTGTTGTTGTGTGATAAGAAAACATGTATGCCATTCCTTCTCTTACAAGGTTGTTCTCGACACACATTCATAATCATTCATAATGTTTTTAATAGCTTGATGGGTTCACAAATTAGCTAAGCTGATGTTTAAACTGATAGTTTAGTTTATTCTACCCTTTGAATTAGTTTCTTTCTAACACTATACTACCATGCTATTACAATTCATTGCAACACCATCCTCAACAACTACCCTTTCTCTGGATATGGTTCATCTCATTGTTTGGAGAACTATTACCCTCTTACTCATTGAACTTGTTGCATGCATTGATTCACTTATGCTCTCCATGATTTGAAGCATTTGTGATACCGTGAAAAGAAGGTATTGTAGTATAGCAAGTGACAAAAAGATTATTCTATAGTAGTATTATTTATATCTTAAAATAGATAAGACATTGTAGTAGAGTAAGATCTTATTTTGAGAACAAAATCCTAGAATTCTAGCTGGGTATATCCAAGGGTTGATTTTCTATAAAGGAAAAGTTCAAAAAATAAAATTTCAAAAAACGTCAAATTGTTCACCCACCCATTAAGCCAATGAGGAGTTGATGTGGCAAGGTAGTTGGGGAAATGACGATCCACATCCCAAGAGAGAAACACAAATGCTAGTAGTTTTGAAGGGTGGGTTGGGTAGTGGCAAGGGCGGGAAAGGTACCATGTCCCCACCATGTCCTTTTTCATTCAATCATTTTACCTTCTAAGGGAGATTAATGACTCCTTTATCTAGTCCATTTTGGGTCCATATTCCCCTAATAGCCACATTAAAGACAATAGGAGGTTCAGATTGGTTCAAGTTACACGTTTGTACAAATTTAAGAGGTGTTGCAATGTTGTGTTGGGAGGACTACTTGAAGCACCACATGGACAAGGCATTGGAGAAGTGGTGGTGCTAAAAGAAATTACTCTCGTTAATTATCGATATGGATTGCAAAAGCAATGGAAAACCTTGCAAAAAAGTACGATGCGAAAAAGGCAACCTTGACTCACTTGAGGAAGCTTCTGCTTATGCTCCAAGAGACCATACAAACTTTGGCGTAGAAGGTTTGTGGATGCATTACATCTATCCTTACACATGGAAGTCCATGTGTATTGACTCTAGAGTCTCTTTGATATGGCTTGTATTGCTATGATCCTTGAGAAGATCCCAAGACAAGTACTCAAGTCTAGTTCTAGAAGGGCAAGGAATTTCCAAAGGAAATAGTTAAGGCCAAAAATAACTCTTATTTGAAACTGCAACAATTATGGCTCTCCCATAAAAAAATCTAAGCTCAGCAACTAGTTAATCAATGCTGTAAGTGTGACACATTGCTAAGGATTGTCCAAGAAAAATGAAGGATCACTCCAAAGAAGGAGGCTTCTTTATTACCAAAGGATGAGTGGGTAGGAGATATGCGTTGAAGTGTCAACTTTTTTCATTTCTTACGTTAGTTTGCACTCCAAGGGTGTAGGAGGTATCAAGTTATAAGCGATAGTTTTAAGATCTGTCGGGACCACCATGTAATCCAAAGAGCCATCACCCCCATTTTGTAGAGTGAATACAGAAGTTGTCCAACCAATAAAAGCTTTTCGCCAACGATTCCCCTAGGCCACCGTTGTGCAAGGTAAAAGTTTGAAACCAAGTACCTAAGGAAGGGTCTTCATAGCCATCAAACAAAATGGGTGAAGAACCTTTGACTTCAATAATGATTGCCTTAGTTTTGCACCAATGCGCGAGCACTCTCCGTATCCATTTGTAGAGAGGGTAAAGTATGGTCAATATCTAATGTCATAAAGCGCTATAAAAGAACATAATCCTCATCTCAAGAGAGCGTGTTAGTGGATGTGTGCTGGTTCGTGTCTTCACAAGAGAAATTCCATGGACCATTGTTAGAGTGTTTGATTTGGGGCATCACTTGATGGGCTATACACCATGATCCTTGGAAGTCCTTACATGAGAGATGCAAGGCTAGTTCACGATTGAAACAATCACATTTACATATGTAAAGGTAACCAATCTTGGAAAATAATCTTGAAAACATGGAAGAGATCCCATGGGTTCAAGCATTCTTGCCCCAACACGGCCTAAAACCATGTCAATCAATATCTGTAGAGCTTGTAACAAGATGTTGCATGGTGAAAGATGAGAACAAGATATGAGCCCCTCAAACAGCCTCCCAACTCTAAGGATTAGATTCATGTTCTAGCAACCCATAGAGACTTTTACCACTAAGCTTGGGAGAAGGCTCACACAATTGGACGATGCCAAAATCAGTGTTAAATCACATCATGTTCATGCTCGAGGCATTTTAAATAGAACCGCCAGTGGAATCAACTCACCTTGAGTTGGAATTTTTCTGGAGTATGTTCCGTAAGGTGTCACTCAAGAGGGCCAACATTGAAGTCCAACATGCAACTGGTGGACGTTTCTCCCAAGCATACATAGACTAAGAAAAAACTTCCTTGATGTATTTCGGTACTAAGACAGCATGGAAATAACGTAACACTCAGACTTCTGCCTTTTAAACTCTCGAGACGACCATCCACATGGACACCATGTAGCTAAAAGGACAAACGTGTTTTTAGTGGGGGAACATCCAAGAAAACCAAGACTTACATGGCAACCAATTGGAGAAAAAGGCACTGATGAGGAATCAAACAGGTCAGGCAGGTAACATGGGCAGATCATGCTGCATCTATGCATGGCACGCAGCAAATTTGGACCAGACAAAGGCCAAGCATCCCAGTAAGGAATGTTAAAAAGGTTTAAATGGGGCTTAAATTGACATGCCAGCACCTTTGGGTTGCGAATATTGCCCCTAGCCAATCTGGACCAGAAAAAGGCCAAGACCACAAACAGAGTGCTAAAAGGTTAAAATGGGGCTTAAAACAAATTGACATACCCACTACCTAGCATGGACCAGTCCATTAGTATTTTGGGGTTGCAAAGATTTCCCCTAGGCCCAAGACAGTGTGTGCCCCTATACCGCCCCTTTCCACAATAGCCCCCTTCATAGCAAGTGAAATCTGCTTGAGTCCCAAAAACATAAGCAATCGAGAGAGAGAGAGAGAGAGAGAGAGAGAAAGAGAGAGTTGAGTATTAGGCAAACCATCTATCCCAAAAGAAACAAAGAGAGAGACTAGCAAATGCATGAGGCAAAGCCTAGTCTGAGAGAGAGAGAGAGAGAGAGAGAGAGAGAGAGAAGAAGAAGAAGAAGAAGACGAGAGAGAGAGAGAGAGAAGAAGAAGAAGACACAGGAGAAGCAGTGGGAGCAAGAGGAGGAGAGAGCGAAGCAGAAGAAGCACAAGGAAAATAAGGAGATGAAAAAGGAGGAAGACAAGGCGAATTAGCAGCAGCAGCAGCAGGAGGAGCACCCAAGCATAGGTTGCTCACTAGACTAGAAGCACTAGTAGGGGACCATAGGTAAGCACGAAGGTGTGGAACCAACCAAACAACGTAGAGCAATGTAGAAACAGCCATCCCACCAACTTGACAGCTAGATGCTAATCTGAGGTCCTTTGACCTACATTCTCCCTTCAAATCCTGCTTTCCTAACTGTTGTTCAGAGCTCTCTGGCACTATTAAGCAGGGAACCATCCCAACTATAAATGATATTGTTAGCCCAACTTAAAAGCTATAAACCCTTTCTTTGAGCAAACTAAACCCTTTCTTTGAGTAAAACATAGCAAGAAGAGAGTACAGGTCATGGCAGACAGATATCTCCACAAGCATGCTGTGTGTGAAAGTCAACAAATTGCTATAGTTTAAGTAACGTTGGTTGCCTAATTCAACAGAGATTCAATTAACCTGACACTTGGGTTCAAGGTAAAACAATTACAAGTTGGTTGTAAATTGATAACCCATGGCCTGCAGACAACTCCAGATTGGTTCATGAAAACATGAAATGAAGCACAGGAGAAAGCCCTTCAGACTTTGTTACACGGTACAAAAGTGGATCGGGTGTTCAGCCACCGGTTTGACCTCAAGCCTCCAATATAAACCATATATGCTCTCCAAAAAACAGCCTAATCTTCTCCCTAGATGTCATTTGCTCTCCGGAAACTTCATCTCATATTCTTGTGGTGTCTGTAAGAAACATGTCCACATTCAGACAGTATTTGACATGAAAAAACTTGTTTCAAAACAGTATTCATCACCTTCCACAGAGGAAAGTCCCTTACAAGAAACATGACAGTGATCATTTTCCCGGCAAACCAACGACCATGTAGTGCTCGCTGTGCACCCATAGCTGAGCTCAGGATATCGAACCGGATATACACATGTCCTGCACTGTTCCTGCAACATTACGCCACTCAACAGTCTGTCAAAAGATGTGCAAAGTGAAGCCACCAAATTTTACAAAAACACACTAGCACTTTAGATCTGACTTCCATGACTAAGCATACAGGCATAGGTTCCGTATTCTCGTCCAATCACATCGGAACTTTTCCATGATCTTACCAGGACAACTCTAAGTCAGAGGTGTTAGTAGGAATAACTCACTGCCTAAAGATGGAAAGCACGAAGCCTACCACCATTCTATAGTCTGTAAGTTCAAGGGAGACTAGTATGGATGACTTAAAACGGCCAAACCAGAACCAGAGAAAGGAAACTTTGTCTGGTCATCTGATGGCAGCACAAGGAGGTTGGGTTGCACCATGTGCTGGAAGAGACTGCTCCAAGTGGCACAAGGATTTGCGCCAGTTGGTGAAAGGGGGATTGCACCAACCCAAACATTTCCTGGGAAGGGTGGTCCCTGCAGGATAAATCTTGTGTGCAACCTATCCATTTATTGTATTTGTAAATCATCCAAGTTGAATTAAAAAAGTAGCGAAAGCCATGTCGACGAATTTGAAAGTCGTGTAGGCACTCATGCACTCTTCTGCTAGGCATCCAAAGTCCCTGGAATAGTCCAAATTATATGTTCTTGATTAGAAGGCCTTGGAGTGGACGGTTGACAAAGGGTGTCAGAGCATCTAGATGTAAGAGAACCAGAAGAGCTTCCCAAGGTCTTACTTGTCCACATAAATATGCTTCACAGCACCGAACTTTGAGCACTCCAACTGCACTTCATCCTTGATATCAAGGTCAAAATCTGGATCTGTCTGTTGGCCCAGAACACCAAAACCATGAAAACTTGATTAAGGGTGTCTCTTCATGATATCAATAAGAATACAAAAAAAAGTAATCATTAACTTTGGGATGCATGCCTCGGTCTTGGGATCAAACATGTTCTTCAACAGAAGACACTCTGTGGGCACTCCAATGGATGCCGCCGCAGATGCAGATGCAGTTGCACCTAACCCTGCGTTCGATAGGCCAATCATTCCTGGAATGCCTGCTTGGCCAAGAACTGTGCCTGAAACCAGTGGTGAAACAGTTGCAGCTGCACCCGAAACTGCTGGAAGAAGACCAAGGGCTGGTGCTAATGGTGTTGTACCTGATGAAGTGATGCTGGAAAACAAAAATATATAAATTGAATCAGCAACCAGCAGCAGTGTAATGTCCTTTGCTCTAATACCTTTGAACTCCTTCCACAAGTACAAGTAACGAACCTTGTCACAGTGCCACTTCGATCCAGTTTCTGCATGAGAAGAGTTCTTGATCGAGCTGTAAGAGACTGCCATTCAACAGATGTGACAACCAAAAATTTAAAATAACTTGTAAGACAGTGCAAAGCATTGCATTGCAAGGGCTTACCAGCCCGCCACCTTCATCGTCATCAAGCTCCCCGGATGCTACTCCAGCCTCTTGCATGTTCATTTGATCAGTAACTGCTAGCACCTGTATAGCTTCCCACACTCAGCAATCAAAGGGATATGACAGAACCATAACTAAAAGAAGTAATCAGGAAGCCATCAAAACAGCAGCAGCAGACCTTTATGACACGTCCAGCTAGTTCCAAAACCCCATTTAAAGAGCCTTCAGCAGAACGGGCATCCTCAAGCCTTACATACTGCAACCCAAACCCAAAAAGAGATCAAGCCATACACCAGAAACACCACTTTTTGGGACTATTACACCTTCAATGAACCCCAATTTGCTGCTCCAATCTCACTGCTTACTTGTACAAAACCATAGCCTTTACACTGGCCTGTCTCAGGCTCTGTCGGGAGTTGGACAAGCTCCACAGGACCAAAAGGTTCAAACACCTGTCACATGAAAAAATTCTGTTATTGTGATATGTCAACTAGAAAGCTCTCGTCCTAGCTTGATGTTTGTTAAACTCGTCATTTTCAGCAGCATAGCCCCTCGTCTTACTCCCACAGAATAATGTTTTTTCAAAGCTAAGAACGAAATGGAATCTGTTGAAAATGAGATCCACCTTGACATCCCAAAAATTCTAAATTCCCTGATTCCCTGCAGAACATCGCAAAATAACGATCATCTACACAAGAAATGAAGCTTACACAAACAAGAGGGAAGGTGATGCCACACAAGGCCATTCATCCATCCCAAACTAAGGCTAAGAAAGCAGTTCATCCATATAGAAGAATGATGAAGCTCCCAAGTCTGTATGAGAAGCCTATGACAGAACTAAACCATGTATTCAATTGGATACATGATGAATTAGCTGAAGTACCTGTCTCAGCTGATCTTCTGTGATGTTGTAGTGCAAGTTGCCGACATATAGGCGTCTAGCACCTCCAGAGTAAGGTCCCATACCACCAGCTCCCGTAGCTGCAGTTGTAGACTGGACCAAATTCTTTTCTGCCTCGGAGGGCTTTACCATTACTGGTTGACCAAGAAGAATCTGGCCTGTCATTGCAATTGCCATCGGTACTGACATAGCATCGTAAAACTCAATATAGCTGCACACACCTTAGAGAGAATCAATTAGTTTGCATATCATGTTTCTCTGTGGGTAAACTTTGAAACTAACATAAATCCTGTGATTGAGCCATGAAAGTAGCTTCAACTAGCAAAATTGCTCAAAAGTGATTTATAAATTTCTAAGAAGCAAGGGAAATGAGATCAAAGAGCCACGAAATTATACAAGTGTGCTTGTTTAGCATGCATCCACCTAATGCCCAATGGGGGGGGGGAGAGTTAGCCTTAGGGCTACAGCAGCACAATAGCCACCCTCGCCTGTACAAGCACTGCATCGGCCCAGCAGCCTCAAAGTCACCTAGCAGAGCAGTAGCAGCCTCCTCAAAGTTTTCCGGCATTACCATAGCCCACACACAGCTCAGCCCGCCAGTGCTGTTCTCAGTCCAACCGGTTTTGCTCCAGCACGCGCTTCTAGTTGCACCCAGCTCCAGTACATCACTCTAGCCAATGCTCAAGTGCCCCGGCCCCCAGTAGCTCTTTGCCGACTGCAATCTCCACAACCAACAGTTTGCAGAATAACTCCAACTCCAACTACCCAGCTTCACGAGTCACAACCACATCAGGGAAAAAAAAACCTTATCTCAAAAGGCTCTCAATGTGTTCTCGCGGTTGGGGCAATAACACAAAGGGATGATGCCTAAGAAGCTCATATTCAAGTTATATGGTCCACAATATCACTTTGTCTTGAAACCATATGCCTTACCAATGTAGCTGCTGCCTACATAGCCTCACCACCGACATCAATTCACCAACAACCTTGTACTACTGCAAATCTACTGAGATAAGAGATCAGAATTTGAAAGTCTCTTTTTAGCGTAGTTTTTTGTTCACTTTAGCATTTCTTTTTTTTTAATGGATTGGATTTGACATAAGACCTTCATGGCCTTCATTTATGTATTCATGTATTCATCTCATGGGCCATTTTGGTCTTCCGTAGACGTTAATAGAACTCTCTCTCTCTCTCTCTCTCTCTCTCTCTCTCTCTCTCTCTCAACATCTTTATCAATTAGACAAAATTGTTAATTTCTAGTTTTCATTTAAATTATGCTTCTTTAGTGGATTCCCTAAACGTTTCAGACCACAATACTCACACATATTGTGTCACAATACATCTCATGGACCATTTCCACTCCTCAAAAACGTTCACAACATTTGAATTCCAAGATTCCTCTGATCAACAATGATATACATAAAGAGATACCATATGGGTTCAGGTTGCTACATTCCTCATGCAGACTCACACATCTATGACAAACTAGTTCGCAACCACTCTTCTAGAGAGGAAGTGGAGAACATAGCCGAATTCGGATGCAAGGAAGATACTCTTATTTTGGGAGACATGACAGCAGGCACTGCTACCAATAGCTATATAAACAAATCATTCATGCCACAGCGATTTGGAAACCACGGTGAAAGAAACTAAATGGATCAAACAACACCACATCACCACAGGAAACAACTAATATAAATGTGCAATAGTGCTAGCCTACTTATTCACTACGGGGTGTCACAATGGCCTAGTGTAAATGTATCTACGAAATAGGCTACATGCAAGTGCAGACTGATATTCCTATATACATCTTGTTGTCAGGCTGCAAGATCAAACATCCAAGCGAGTTCGAATGGGCATGGAACCTGTCCCAAGACAATATGTGTCTTGTGAAGCCTAGTATTATCCCAATCAGGAAGTATGGTCAGAGGTAGATTGGCACTATTTTGGCAGCCTAATAGATGCCTGGCAGTACACCCAAGACATGAACCAACGGTTAGGAGATATTTTGGGCATAATATGAACATGTTTGGTGACCTTTTTGATTATATTTCTATGACTTAAAAAGGGATGGCTGACCTGGCTGACCCGCATACAACTTGCCATCAAAATCCCTATACTAAGGAGGTGGAAAAGGCAAGCCCAAACATGGGTCAGCAGTAAGCAGCCCCAAAACAACAGGTTTCAACCTTGTAAAGCTTTGCATCGTACAATTAGTGTTATGCATTGTAATTTGTAGCATTAACGCACAGCATTCAAGGGTCCAGATCTACTTCAAGTCTGAACAATCATTGTATATATTCAATTTTATGATACAGAGGAGTTAATTAGGTAAAGAGCCTCTCTTCTACTTCTATTTATTTCTCTGTGTTCACTGCACATGTGATGACCGTTAAAGTCTCTGTAGCTTAGCGTTAATATTTATCATCAAGCTTTCGCATATTTAGCATTATACATAGAAGTCTATTTTAATCAACTTTTTGCAACAAAAATAAGTAGTGTTCTCCAGCTATGTTCATTTGCAAGTTGTGCTTAACTTTACCTGTGCTAAGTCCTTCATTTGTATTTGCACCGTTCAGTTTCTCCTAATCTTCTTGTACATATCAACTAGCCAAAGAGACTTGCTTGGTGTAATGGCTCTGATGTTATGGTGGTGGCTGCTGTTGATGCTACCTAAGGGTTTGACTACCACCGTTTCATTTAGAAGGAAAGCTCAATGGCACCACAACTACACCCTCTCAAAAGTTCCAGATGTAGTCAAATCTATCATCATATGTCATATGCAGAAGTGAAAATGTGACTAATTATCCGATAATTAACACTAATTACACATTGATTAACATAAATAAACTGAATACACACAAAGAAGAGAAATCTCTCTAATCTACTATCGAGATTACTGATGAATATTCAATATATACAATTTTGTAAACTGATACTTGGACTCCATTGAAGTTCAATCTATTGTCCCAACCTCTATGCGGCACTTTGAGACTGCTTCTCCTTTGATTCAAGGACTTCCCTTGCTACATGGACAACTAACTCCACAACTTGACACTTATTTATAAGCTTTCAACCATTATTAGCCCTGGGCTATTAATTATAAATTCTAAGCCAACTCAACTAGCACCCTTAATCCATGTGTGAACCATCCAGGCCCCCACGCCCCAGCTAAGCCCTAACCCTAACCTAGGTTAGTCCACATCCCTAGCCCTAACCCTAGGCAAGTCAAGACGTAACATACTTCCATCAACAAGTTTTCATCACACACTCTCCTGATGGCCAAATTTTATTAATGCATATTGATGCACAAGACAGCCTCGGAATTTTACATGAGAGAGATGAGAAGTTTGCAACTTGTCAGTCTTAGACTGAATGTCTAGACCAATTGACAATCGGATATTTGGTAACCTTACGTTCATTCCGATTTGGTAAGGTGAAAAGTAGCCCTATGGAGACCCCCCTCTCTCTCTCTCTCTCTCTCTCAGCCATCGACATCATATCCTAGCCCACCATCGTGCAGCCTGCAGACTAACTACATCTCTAGCCTTCTTGTATCACCCATGATGGACATCCTGGATGGGCCCATGCCTAACACACAAGGCTGATTGACTGTTTTTATTCAGCTCTCATATCCCATCACTTATTGTACCGTGTACCTAGCATAGGAGGATCTAGATTTTTCATCTTGTATAATCTCAAAGTTTGATATCTTAGCTTTCAGTTTTCAGTTTTAGTTTAGTGTCGCTTTTTCTGATTTCATCCATGACGAGATTTCATGGACACTATGTACACATCATTTTGGTCTCACAAACCCTTCTGGTCTTTTGAAGTCGTTAACACAATTCTCTCTC